>NC_133742.1:5501610-5599296 GCF_048934315.1 Petromyzon marinus | reverse complement strand
TTGAACCCGTGTGTGTGTGTTGAACCCGTGTGTGTGTGTGTGTGTTGAACCCGTGTGTGTGTGTGTTGAACCCGTGTGTGTGTGTGTTGAACCCGTGTGTGTGTGTGTGTTGAACCCGTGTGTGTGTGTTGAACCCGTGTGTGTGTGTTTGAACCCGTGTGTGTGTGTGTTGAACCCGTGTGTGTGTGTGTTGAACCCGTGTGTGTGTGTGTTGAACCCGTGTGTGTGTGTGTGTTGAACTCGTGTGTGTGTGTGTGTTGAACCCGTGTGTGTGTGTGTTTGTTGAACCCGTGTGTGTGTGTTGAACCCGTGTGTGTGTGTGTTGAACCCGTGTGTGTGTGTTGAATCCTCGCGGTGCCGGACGGGCAACTCTGTCGTGGACAGTGCTGTGGGGGGAGGGCCAATTCCGATTGGCTCCTCCCCTCATGGCGTCTGTGACCACCACAGGGGCTAAACGGGGGCTCTGGATGGGTGCGAGGGGCTGGTAACCCCTCCACCTTCAAAAAATTACCACGAAACTACGACTTAAATATGTAACTAATAAGCTTTTGCCGGAGGCCCCGGGGGAACAGGCGTCTATGACGTCTCCTGGCCAAACCCCAATTGGCGGAGCCAGGAGATTGAATCTCTACCCTCGGGGCTCCTCCAGAATAAACAAAAAGCCACTTTGTTTGGCCACGTGGAATGTTCGAACGCTCACTGCGGAGGAGAGGCTGCCACTCCTCTGTCGGGAGCTGGACCGGTACCGCTTGGATCTCTGTGGCATTCAGGAGGTCTGGTGGACCGGTTATGGCTCCTGCCACCATGAGAGGTGGACAGTCCTCTACTCGGGGCAGCAGACTGTCAATCAACAGGGTGTGGCTCTTCTTATGAACAATAGAACGAAGGGGGCGTGGGAGCGTGGTGGTGAGGTGTGGGAAGCTGTAAGCCCCAGGCTACTCTGGGCTCGCCTTCCCATCAATCAGAGGCGAGGATTGGTGGTCGTGGTTACTTATGCCCCCACCGAAGACGAACATCCGTGGAGGGATGCAGGCAAAGCCGATGAGTCAGATGCCTTCTATGACCTCCTGTCACAGGTGCTGGCTAAAGTGGCCCCTCGGGATAGAGTCATCTTGTTGGGTGACTTCAATTCCCGAGTTGGTCATGATGCTGGCACCTGGTCTGGAGTGACTGGAGGGCATGGGCCGGATCAGCTCAATAACAACGGTAGGAGGCTGCTATATTTTTGTGCAGCCCATGGGCATGTAATTACCAACACACTGTTCCGGCATCGGCACATCCACACAACATCATGGATGCATGCCGGGTCCAAGCAAGAACATCTGCTGGACTACATAGTGACGGATCAGCGGATGCGAGCCCATGTCCTTGACACCAGGACTTACCATGGAGCTGATCTGCCCTCTGACCATCGACTTGTCATCTGTAAGATGCGCCTGCCATTCTTCCACTCCGGTGGTGGGTGTACACCCAGGACCCCATTCCAACCAAAAGTGGCCTGGTCTCAGTTATCTGATAAAAGTTGCAAGCGAGAATTTCATCATCGCCTGTGGCTGGGGTTGGCATCATCCCCCACTGAGCATTTCTGTGAGGTCCTGGGGGAGGGAAAATCCCTCAGCCAGGAAAACATCGGGGCACAAAGTGAGGATGACCTTGCTGAGGCTGCAGTGCCTCAAATATTGGAAGAAGTCACCCCCTGTGAGTGGCTGGCTGAGGTGCCATCTGTTGAGGAAGTACTGAAGGCGATCCGGAGTCTGAGACCAGAAAAGGCAGCGGGCAGAGATGATCTCCCAAGCGAAATGCTGAGGGAGGATGGCGTTTGTGCACAGACTGCCCTATAGGACATCATAACAACAGTCTGGACCACTGGACGGATTCCGCAGGATTGGAATAATGCCCTGGTGGTCCCCCTCTTTAAGAACGGGGACCGCACAGACTGTAACAACTACAGGGGCATCTCACTCCTCAATGTGCCGGGAAAGGTCTTGGCAAGGATTATTCAACATCGCCTTGCGAGGCACGCTGAGGAGAGGCTTGCGGAACCCCAATGCGGTTTCAGGAAAGGGCGGTCCTGCACAGATGCCATATTTTCTGTCCGTCTGTTACAGCAGAGGTGTAGGGAATTCCAGCAAGACCTACATCTCTGCTTTGTTGACCTGGTCAAGGCCTATGATACCATCAGTAGGCCTGGGCTCTGGGTTGTTCTTCGTGCCTTTGGAGTCCCTGACCCACTGCTCAAGATCATTAAAGACCTTCATGATGGTGAGCGGGCCCAGGTAAAACTTCGTGGCCGGGAGTCCGAGCCATTCCCTGTACACCTTGGGGTGCGACAGGGATGTCCTCTGGCTCCCACATTGTTTAACATATATTTTGACCACGTAGTTCGTGAAGCCTTCAATATCTGTACCGGGGGAATCTCCATATGGTACAGATATAATGGGAGGCTGATCGATGCCCGGGTGCGGTCAAAGGGTGGCTCCCTATTGCTCAACCACGTTATGTATTCCGATAATTTGGTAATAGCTGCTCATTCAGAGGAGGAGTTGGAAACGCTGCTGCTGAGACTGGAGCGTGCCACTAAGAGATGGGGCCTTACCATCAGCCCCACCAAAACTAAGCACCTGGCTGGGTATTTTGTACCATCGGACACTCCACCCCCATAACTCCCAATCGGTGATGGGGCAGTTGTGGAGAGAGTGGAGAGTTTCCCATACCTGGGCAGTGTGCTTATGACTGGCTCCAGTTTAACAGCAGAGGTCTCACTCTGAATCAGTCGAGCGGTAATATATTTTCATCGGTTGCGTAACGCTGTGTGGAAGCTACCTGGTCTGTTGCTCCAAACTAAGCTTCAGGTCTTCACGGCCACGGTCATTCCCTCCCTTCTCTACGCTTGCGAAACGTGGACCCCCCTAATGGAACATCTTCGCCGGTTAGAAACATTTAGGCTGACCTGCCTACGATCCATCCTGGGTTTAACCATGCTGGATTGTGTAAGGAGCTCACAAATCCTTGAAAGATCTGGGCAAGGTCCCATCGGTGAGCTCCTCCGGCAGGCAAAGCTGCGATGGCTGGGTCATGTAGCCCACATGCCCAGCCAACGCATGCCGAAACAGCTTTTGTTCGGCCGGATTGAGGGGGCTGAACGGGCGCGGTCGGACTGGAGAAGAGATGGAGTGATGTGGTACAGGAGGACGTGGAGCTGAGTGGACTTGCAGATGACTGGTACCAGCGGTGTAAAGATGGGCCTCTGTGGAGGAGGCTCGTGAAGGACACTACTGGGCAGTTGGAGGCAGTCGCCCTCCAACAACAACGGAGGGCCGAGGAGCGACGCTCACAACAACGAGCGGAGCGCCGGGTGGCGAAAGCACAGCAGGTTGGCACAGTAGGGGGCACAGGTGGTGCATCAGCCAGTCATCTCAGTCAGTCGACCCGTGGCACTTGGGTCTGCCCCGTGACCTGCCAGCGGGCGTTCGATACTTCACGTGGCCTCAAGGTGCACATGGCCTGGCACAAGCATCGTGGTGATGTAACCGCCACTTAGTGGCGAATGGCGGTTGTTGTTGTGTTGAACCCGTGTGTGTGTGTGTGCTTGTTTTGAACCCATGTGTGTGTTGAACCCGTGTGTGTGTGTGTTGAACCCGTGTGTGTGTGTGTGTGTTGAACCCTTGTGTGTGTGTTGAACCCGTGTGTGTGTGTGTGTGTGTTGAACCCGTGTGTGTGTGTGTGTTGAACCCGTGTGTGTGTTGAACCCGTGTGTGTGTGTGTGTGTGTTGAACCTGTGTGTGTGTGTGTGTTGAACCCGTGTGTGTGTGTGTTGAACCCGTGTGTGTGTGTGTTGAACCCGTGTGTGTGTGTGTGTTGAACCCGTGTGTGTGTTGAACCCGTGTGTGTGTGTTGAACCCGTGTGTGTGTGTGTGTTGAACCCTTGTGTGTGTTGAACCCGTGTGTGTGTGTGTGTGTGTTGAACCCGTGTGTGTGTATTTAACTCGTGTGTGTGTGTGTATTGAACCCGTGTGTGTGTGTGTGTGTTGAACCCGTGTGTGTGTGTGTGTGTGTGTTGAACCCGTGTGTGTGTGTTGAACCCGTGTGTGTGTGTGTGTGTTGAACCCGTGTGTGTGTGTTGAACCCGTGTGTGTGTGTTGAACCCGTGTGTGTGTGTTGAACCCGTGTGTGTTGAACCCGTGTGTGTGTTGAACCCGTGTGTGTGTGTGTTGAACCCGTGTGTGTGTGTGTGTGTGTTGAACCCGTGTGTGTTGAACCCGTGTGTGTGTGTGTGTGTTGAACCCGTGTGTGTGTGTTGAACCCGTGTGTGTGTGTGTTAAACCCGTGTGTGTGTTGAACCCGTGTGTGTGTGTGTGTTGAACCCGTGTGTGTGTGTGTTGAACCCGTGTGTGTGTGTGACAGCGTCTCTCCCCCCCCCTCACCCTCACCTACTGAACAAGAGCTTCAGACGATTGTGAATTCCTCCAGTCACGAAAGCTTTAGGTCAAGAGCTTCATGGCTCATCGGATTTTTCTCCTCCATATTCTGATTCTCCCCCCCTCCCCCCCTCCCCCCCCCCAGTCCCCGCCCGCTCGCCCCCCCCCTTGCTGCGAAGTCGCTCATCGGTGGACTCCTCCTCGTCCGTGTGCTCGCTCACGCCGGAGTCTCCCACCACAGCGGGGGGAGGGGGGGGGGACACCCCTCCCCCCCTCCCTCCCCCCACCGCGGGGGGTGGGGGACCCCCCCACCATAGCCCAAGGGACCCCACCCGCAGCCCGGCCGAGATGGCGACGCAACCGATGGCAACGGGACACGTGGCAACGGTGCACACGGCAACGGGACACACGGCAACGGGACACGTGGCAACGGGGCGCGTGGCAACGGGGCACGTGGCAACGGGGCACACGGCAACGGGACACACGGCAACGGTGCACACGGCAACGGGACACACGGCAACGGTGCTCACGGCAACGGGACACACGGCAACGGTGCACACGGCAACGGGACACACGGCAACGGTGCTCACGGCAACGGGACACACGGCAACGGTGCACACGGCAACGGGGCGCGTGGCAACGGGACACACGGCAACGGGACACACGGCAACGGGGCACGTGGCAACGGGGCACGTGGCAACGGTGCACACGGCAACGGGACACACGGCAACGGGGCGCACGGCAACGGGGCGCGTGGCAACGGGACACACGGCAACGGGACACACGGCAACGGGGCGCCCGGCAACGGGGCGCGTGGCAACGGTGCACACGTCGCCGGACAGCGGAGCTGTTCACTTCACGGCCAATCGGTGAGCGGGTGGGTGAGCGGGTGGGTGAGTGGGTGGGTGGGTGAGTGGGTGGGTGAGTGGGTGGGTGGGTGAGTGGGTGAGTGAGTGAGTGGGTGGGTGAGTGGGTGAGTGAGTGGGTGGGTGAGTGTGTGAGTGGGTGAGTGAGTGGGTGGGTGAGTGGGTGGGCGAGTGGGTGGGCGAGTGGGTGGGTGAGTTGGTGGGTGAGTCGGTGGGCGAGTGGATGGGCGAGTGGGTGGGCGAGTCGGTGGGCGAGTTGGTGGGTGAGTGAGTGGGTGAGTGGGTGGGTGATTGGGTGGGTGAGTGGGTGGGCGAGTTGGTAGGCGAGTTGGTGGGCGAGTTGGTGGGCGAGTTGGTGGGGTGGTTTGGGCCGAGCGAGCGAGTGGGTGAGTGAATGCGTGAGTGTTTTGTCGATCTGTCAAAGGCCTTCGACACAGTCGACGTGGGGGGGGGGGGTGGGGGGGGGGGGTTGGGGGGGGTGGGAGTTTCCGTGGGAGCGTTTCTTCTGGAGTTTGGCCCCCTCCAGGAGGACGCCTCGTTGTCCCGCGTCACCTTCCATCGGGTGGACGACGTCACGGGCGACCGTAGCGAGGGCACGAGTCCCCCGGGGGGCCCCCCCTCTCAGGGCGCACGCTAGGTTGGGGGGAGGATGCCCCCTTGCCCCGACGCTCTTCAAGATCTTCCCCACGGCTTCGAGGCTGGGCGGGTCGGCGTTTTTTGACGTCGCCGGCGCAGGTGCCAATCGGTAGCCTGCCCATCCGGGGGGCCCTCCTGGCGCGTCCGAAACACGCGCCACGAGGCCCGGCGGTGCGAGCCTCGCGGCCGCTGCAGGTGCGCCCGAACGGTCGGGGGTCGCCCCCGCGGCGAACGTCGCGGAGGCCGGAGCAGGCAGGTGCCAGTGGAGCGTCGACGGGACCCCCCATCCCCTCGCGTCCGCCGCGCCCCTTCGCCGGTCTTCGAGAAGCCCGCCGGCTCCGCAGTGGCATGCTTCACGTGCCCGGGCCGGTTTTTTTGTGCGTGCCGCTGAGAGGGGGGAATTGGCGTAAGCGGGCGAAGGACGTCTTCTTTCGGCGGGCTCGGAGAAGTGGTTTCCCTCGGCTCCACGCCGAGGGACACGTGGCCAGCAGTCCACTCGCACTGCAGGCTGACTCCCCCTGTCATTACCTCCCATGGCCACCAGTCCACTCGCGCTGCAGGCTGACTCCCCCTGTCATTACCTCCCGTGGCCAGCAGTCCACTCGCACTGCAGGCTGACTCCCCCTGTCATTACCTCCCGTGGCCACCAGTCCACTCGCGCTGCAGGCTGACTCCCCCTGTCACTACCTCCCGTGGCCACCAGTCCACTCGCACTGCAGGCTGACTCCCCCTGTCACTACCTCCCGTGGCCACCAGTCTACTCACACTGCAGGCTGACTCCCCCTGTCATTACCTCCAGTGGCCACCAGTCCACTCGCACTGCAGGCTGACTCCCCCTGTCATTACCTCCCATGGCCACCAGTCCACTCACACTGCAGGCTGACTCCTCCTGTCACTACCTCCCGTGGCCACCAGTCCACTCACACTGCAGGCTGACTCCCCCTGTCACTACCTCCCGTGGCCACCAGTCCACTCGCACTGCAGGCTGACTCCCCCTGTCACTACCTCCCGTGGCCACCAGTCCACTCACACTGCAGGCGGACTCCCCCTGTCATTACCTCCCGTGGCCACTAGTCCACTCACACTGCAGGCTGACTTCCCTGTCATTACCTCCCGTGGCCACCAGTCCACTCACACTGCAGACTGACTCCTCTGTCATCACCTCCCGTGGCCACCAGTCCACTCACACTGCAGGCTGACTTCCCTGTCATTACCTCCCGTGGCCACCAGTCCACTCACACTGCAGACTGACTCCTCTGTCATCACCTCCCGTGGCCACCAGTCCACTCACACTGCAGGCTGACTTCCCTGTCATTACCTCCCGTGGCCACCAGTCCACTCACACTGCAGGCTGACTCCCCTGTCACTACGTCCCGTGGCCACCAGTCCACTCACACTGCAGACTGACTCCCCCGTCACTACCTCCCGTGGCCACCAGTCCACTCACACTGCAGGCTGACTCCCGTCATTACCTCCCGTGGCCACCAGTCCACTCACACTGCAGGCTGAACTCCCCCTGTCATTACCTCCCGTGGTCACCAGTCCACTCACACTGCAGGCTGACTCCCCTGTCACTACCTCCCGTGGCCACCAATCCACTCACACTGCAGGCTGAACTCTCCCTGTCATTACCTCCCGTGGCCAACAGTCCACTCACACTGCAGGCTGACTCCCCCTGTCACTACCTCCCGTGGCCACCAGTCCACTCGCGCTGCAGGCTGACTCCCCTGTCACTACCTCCCGTGGTCACCAGTCCACTCACACTGCAGGCTGACTCCCCTGTCACTACCTCCCATGGCCACCAGTCCACTCACACTGCAGGCTGACTCCCCCTGTCACTTCCTCCCGTGGCCACCAGTCCACTCGCACTTCAGGTTGACTCCCCCTGTCACTACCTCCCGTGGCCACCAGTCCACTCACACTACAGGCTGACTCCCCTGTCACTACCTCCCGTGGCCACCAGTCTACTCACACTCACAGCTGACTCCCCTGTCACTACCTCCCGTGGTCACCAGTCCACTCACACTGCAGGCTGACTCCCCTGTCACTACCTCCCATGGCCACCAGTTCACTCACACTGCAGGCTGACTCCCCTGTGATTACCTCCCGTGGTCACCAGTCCACTCACACTGCCGGCTGACTCCCCCTGTCATTACCTCCCGTGGCCACCAGTCCACTCACACTGCAGGCTGACTCCCCCTGTCACTACCTCCCGTGGCCACCAGTCCACTCACACTGCAGGCTGACTCCCCCTGTCATTACCTCCCGTGGCCACCAGTCCACTCACACTGCAGGCTGACTCCCCTGTCATTACCTCCCGTGGCCACCAGTCCACTCACACTGCAGGCTGACTCCCCTGTCATTACCTCCCGTGGCCACCAGTCCACTCACACTGCAGGCTGACTCCCCTGTCATTACCTCCCATGGCCACCAGTCCACTCACACCGCAGGCGGACTCCCCCTGTCATTACCTCCCGTGGCCACCAGTCCACTCACACTGCAGGCGGACTCCCCCTGTCATTACCTCCCGTGGCCACCAGTCCACTCACACTGCAGGCTGACTCCCCTGTCACGTTGGTGGGTGGGTGAGTGGGTGAGCGAGCGAGTTGGTGAGCGAGCGGGTGGGTGGGTGAGCGAGCGAGTTGGTGAGTGGGTGGGTGGGTGAGCGAGCGAGTTGGTGAGCGTTGGGTGGGTGAGCCAGCGAGCGAGTTGGTGAGTGGGTGGGTGGGTTGGTGGGTGGGTGAGCAAGCGGGTGGGTGGGTGAGCGGGTGAGCGAGCGAGCGAGTTGGTGAGTGGGTGGGTGGGTTGGGTGACCGAATTGGTTGATCTTAACGGATTGATGATTTATCCTTCTCCTCTACCCCACCACTACCTCTCTACCCCACCACTACCCCCTCTACCCCCCTCTACCCCCCCACGACCCCCCCCACTACCCCCTCTACCCCCCCACTACCCACTCTACCCCCCACTACCCCCATCTCCCCATGCGTGCGGCATGAAGGAGCGAGGCTTCCACCTCCACCTCCACCACCGCCGCCACCACCTCCGCCGCTCCCGCCTCCTCCATGTCCACCTCCTCCTCCTGCTCCTCGCTCTCCTCCTCGCTGGGCCGCCGCTGCGACGAGGTGACCGCGCCGCTCTCCCGGCCCACAACCCTCTTCAGCCTGCTGACGCGGGCCCACAGCGCCGTTGCTGGCAGTGGTGGTGGTGGTGGTGGCGGTGGTGGCGGTGGCGGTGGTGGCGGTGGTGGTGGCGGTGATGCCGCTGCCGCTTACCAGCAGCAGCAGCTGATGATGAGGTTGACCGGTGAACAGCAGCAGCAGATGAAGCTGACCAGTCAACAGCAGCAGCTGCTGCAGCAGCAGCAGCAGCTGCAGCAGCTGCAGCAGCACCAACAGCAGCTACAACAACAACAGCAGCACCAACAGCTACAGCAACAGCAGCACCAACAGCAGCTACAACAACAACAGCAGCAGCAACAGCAGCAGCAGCAGCGGCAGCAGCAGGCAAACGGTGGAGCGGTGGTGGCGGTGCAGCAGAGACGAGACAGCGCCTCGTCCATGAAGTGGAGACTCTCTGTGCATCAGCAGCAGCATCAGCAGCAGCAGCAGCATCATCATCAGCAGCAGCATCAGCAGCAGCATCAGCAGCAGGTGACTCGGGGTGCTGCTGGTGGGGTGCCACCAGACGTGATCCGGAAGGCGCCCTCCTACGTGGAGGAGCGCTCCATCACATCGTCGACTCCCAACGCCACCACCACCACCACCGCCGCCACCACCAACTCGTCGTCGTCATCGTCGTCATCGTCGTCCAGCACGGGCGAGGAGGTGGAGGCGTCGCAGCCCAAGAAGATCTCCGTCAAGTTACGCAAACTCATGCATAGGAAGAAGAAGTAATGGGGGAGGTGGTGGTGGTAAAGGTGGTGCTGGTGGTGGTGGTAAAGGTGGTGGTGGTGGTGGTGGAGGTGGTGGTGGTGGTAAAGGTGGTGGTGGAGGTGGTAAAGGTGGTGGTGGTGGTGCTGGTGGAGGTGTTGGTGGTGGAGGTGTTGGTGGTGGTGATGGTGGTGGTGGTGATGGTGGTGGTGGTAATGGTGGTGGTGGTGTTGGTGGTAAAGGTGGTGGTGATGGTAAAGGTGGTGGTGGTGTTGGTGGTGGTAAAGGTGGTGGTGGTGGTAAAGGTGGAGGTGGTGGAGGTGGTGGTGGTGGTGCTGGTGGAGGTGGTGCTGGTGGTGGTGGAGGTGGTGGTGTTGGTGGTAAAGGTGGTGGTGTTGGTGGTAAAGGTGGTGGTGGTGGAGGTGGTGGTGGAGGTGGTGGGGTTGTTGATGGAGGTGGTGATGGAGGTGGTGGTGGAGGTGGTGATGGTGGTGGTGGAGGTGGTGATGCTGGTGGTGGTAAAGGTGGTGGAGGTGGTGGTGTTGGTGATGGTGGTGGTGGTGGTGAAGGTGGTGTTGGTGATGGAGGTGGTAGTGGAGGTGGTGGAGGTGGTGGAGGTGGTGGTGGAGGTGGTGGTGGAGGTGGTGTGGTGAAGGTGGTAGTGGTGGTGGTGGTGGTGATGGTAGTGGTGGTGGTGGAGGTGGTGGTGTTGGTGATAGAGGTGGTGGTGATGGTAGTGGTAGTGGTGATGGAGGTGGTGGTGGTGGTGATGGTAGTGGTGGTGGTGGAGGTGGTGGTGTTGGTGATGGAGGTGGTGGTGTTGGTGATAGAGGTGGTGGTGATGGTAGTGGTGGTGGTGATGGAGGAGGTGGTGGTGGTGGTGATGGTGGTGGTGGTAAAGGTGGTGGTGATGGTGGAGGTGATGGTGTTGGTGATGGTAGTGGTGGTGGTGAAGGTGGTGGTGGGATTGTCAATTGTGCAACTCCTACAACCGCTGCAAGCGCTGCAACTCCTGCAACCGCTGCAACTGATGCAACCGCTGCAATTAATGCAACTGATTTCGCTGCTGCAACCCCTGCAACCACTGCAACTCCTGCAATTGATGTAACTAATTGAACTCCTGCAACTTTTGCTACTGATGCAACCGCTACAACTGCCGCAACTCCTGCAACCGCTGCAACTCGTGCAGATATTCTTTTCGTCTCGCTACAGCTCCCGTGCAACTGCTGCAACCGCTGCAACCGCTGCAACTCATGCGGCTACTTCCGTCTGCCGCAACTCCCGTGCAACTGACCCCCATTAGTGCAACTAACCACAACTTGATGCAACTCCTGAAGCTTCTTCCTTCTGCTGCAACTCCCGCGCAGATGGTGCAACCGGTGCAACCGGTGCAACCGGCGCAACTGGTGCAACCGCTGCAACTGCTGCAACCGCTGCAACTCCTTGCGGCTTTCTTCCATCTGCTGCCTCTCCCGTGCAACTAAGTGCAACCAGCGCAACTGCCGCAACCGCTGCAACTCCTGCAGCTAGTTCCGTCTGCTGCAACCCTCACGCAACTGATGCGACTGGTGCAACCGCTGCAACTTCTGCAGCTACTTCCGTCTGCCGCAACTCCCGCGCAACCGGTGCAACCGGTGCAACCGGTGCAACCGGTTTAACCGCTGGCACCGCCGCCGCCACCGCCGCCCCTTCCGTGGGGAGACGCGGGCTTCTGGGGCACACGTGGAAGGGGCTGGCAGGGTGGTGAGGGTCTCTCACACACACACAGGCACACGCGTGGTGGTGGTGGTGGTGAGGGTCTCATACACACACACAGACACACACACACACGCGTGGTGGTGGTGGTGGTGAGGGTCTCATACACACACACAGACACACACGTGGTGGTGGTGGTGAGGGTCTCACACACACACAGACACACACACACACAGGCACGCGTGGTGGTGGTGGTGGTGGTGAGGGTCACACACACACAGACACACAGACACACGTGGTGGTGGTGGTGGTGGTGAGGGTCTCACACACACACACACGTGGTGGTGGTGAGGGTCTCATACACACAGACACACACAGACACACGTGGTGGTGGTGGTGGTGAGGGTCTCATACACACACACACACACGATGGTGGTGATGGTCTCACACACACACACAGACACACACAGACACATACGTGGTGGTGGTGGTGATGGTCTCACACACACACAGACACACACAGACACATACGTGGTGGTGGTGGTGGTGAGGGTCTCTCTCACACACACAGACACACACAGGCACACGTGTTGGTGGTGGTGAGGGTCTCACACAGACACACACACACACACGTGGTGGTGGTGAGGAGGGTGGTGGTGAGGGTGGTGGTGAGGGTGGTGGTGAGGGTGGGCACAATGCAATAGTGAAGGCCGTAGGACCTCCACGTGGTGGTGGTGGTAGTGAGGGTCTCTCACACACACACACAGACACACACACACACGTGGTGGTGGTGGTGAGGGTCTCACACACACACAGACACACACACACACGTGGTGGTGGTGGTGAGGGTCTCATAGACACACACACACACGTGGTGTTGGTGAGGGTGGTGGTGGTGGTGAGGAGGGTGATGGTGAGGGTGGTGGTGGTGGTGAGGGTGGTGGTGGTGAGGGTCTCTCACACACACACACGTGGTGGTGGTGGTGGTGGTGAGGGTGGTGAGGGTGGGCACAATGCAATAGTGAAGGCCGTAGGACCTCCACGTGGCCCTCTCGGGTCGATCCCTGGCGATGGATAGAGGAGGACGAGGATCTGGTGGTTGCATCAACCACCAGGGGGCCGATTGGTGGTGGGTGGGTGAGTGGGTGGGTGAGTGGGTGAGTGGTTGGGTGGGTGAGTGGATGGGTGAGTGGGTGGGTAGGTTAATGAGTGAGTGGGTGGGTGGGTGAGTGGGTGGGTGAGTGGGTGGGTCGGTCGGTCAGTGGGTGAGTGGTTGGGTGGGTGAGTGGTTGGGTGGTTGGCTGGGTGGGTGAGTGGGTGAGTGGTTGGGTGGGTGGGTAGGTGAGTGGGTGGGTCGGTCAGTCAGTGGGTGAGTGGTTGGTTGGGTGAGTGGGTGAGTGGTTGGGTGGGTGAGTGGTTGGGTGGTTGGGTGGGTGAGTGGTTGGGTGGGTGAGTGGGTGGGTAAGTGAATGAATGAGCGGGTGAGTGGGCGGTTGGGTGGGTGGTTGAGTGTGTTAGGTGAGTGGGCGAGTGTGTTAGGTGAGTTGTGTTAGGTGAGTGGTGGCAGTGTTAATAATCGCCTGCAAACACACACGCACAAAGGCAAAGATCCCCCGTGTAGCCTCTTAACAGGCTAATCTGAGCAAGTGCTGTGTCCGTAGCGAGTAGCAGCTGCAGCAGTAGCGTCTACGACTGCTAGCGGGCACTGTAGCAGACACACAGAGGGGGTGTGTGGGTGGTGTGGCTGGAAAACCACCACGTCCGCCTTTGTCTCCCCTAGCCCCCTCCCCCCCAGTGGCGTTGAGGCTGAGTCGACCTAGGGGAGGCCCAGGACCGGCTCAGACAATCGGTGGTGGTGGTGATAGCTGGAATCGAACTCTAGCGCGGTGTGCTAACCGCTGCACCACCGCTCCCCGCATACGTTGGACACAGAGAGATGTAATAAAGAGGAATTTGGATTTTAACAATGATAAAGATCCCGCCGTGTAGCCTGTAACAGGCTGTAAGGGTCAGTGGCTGGTAGGGTGTAGCAGCTACCTATGAAGGCTACCGGCACTGTGGTGGTGGTGTGGCCGAAACCACCACGCCCGGCCGCCTTTGTCTCTCCCCCAGTGCTGGCGATGTTCACTACACTACAACCGCTACTCCAGGTACTCATTTGAGGCTGAGTCGACCTAGGTGGGGGGGGGGGGGGGAGATATATGTAGATACACAAAGACAAAGATCCCCCATATAGCCTGTAACAGACTGTAGGGGCAAGTGCTGTTAGCGAGCAGCAACTGTGAAGGCCGGTAACGGTACACACGAGAGGGTGGGTGGCCAGGCACCACGCCCGACCGCCTTTGTCTCCCCCAGTGCCGATGTTTTACTACACACCGCTACACCAGGTAACTCATTTGAGGCCGAGTCGACCTAGTGGAGGCCCGGGACCGGTTCAGATAATCGTCACTGGTGGTGTTGGCCGTGAGCGGGAAATCGAACCCGGGTCCGCACGGGGTTCATAGCGCCAGCGTAGCGCTAACCGCTGCACCACCGCTCCCCGTCATGCACACAAAGACAAAGATCCCCCGTGTAGCCTCAGCAGGCTGTAGGGGCAAGTGCCCGTTAGTGGCTACACGCAGAAGGGGGAGGGTGTGGCCGCCTTTGTCTCTCCCCCACCACCAGTGGCGATGTTCACTGCACCACCGCCACCACCAACGCCGCACCAGGTCGACTCATTCGAGGCTGAGTCGACCTAGGGGAGGCCCAGGACCCTGTACAGAGAATCGTCACACGCGTCGTATCTGCTGCATGCTGTCACGTGGTCCCGTGTGTGTGTGGGCCGGTGGTGAGCTGCTAGGGTGGGTGGGTTGGTGAGTGGGTGGGTGAGTGGGTGGGTGGGTGGGTTGGTGAGTGGGTGGGTGGGTTGGTGAGTGAGTGGGTGGGTTGGTGAGTGGGTGGGTGGGTTGGTGAGTGGGTGGGTGGGTTGGTGAGTGGGTGGGTGGGTTGGTGAGTGAGTGGGTGGGTGGGTGAGTGGTTGGTGAGTGGGTGAGTGGGTGGGTGAGTGGGTGGGTTGGTGAGTGGGTGGGTGGGTTGGTGAGTGGGTGGGTGAGTGGGTGGGTGAGTGAGTGGGTGAGTGAGTGGGTGAGTGGGTTGGTGAGTGGGTGGGTGAGTGAGTGGGTGGGTGAGTGAGTGGGTTGGTGAGTGAGTGGGTTGGTGAGTGGGTTGGTGAGTGGGTTGGTGAGTGGGTGAGTGAGTGGATGGGTGGGTGAGTGAGTGGGTGGGTGGGTGAGTGGGTGGGTGGGTGAGTGACTGGGTGAGTGGGGGTGAGTGGTTGAGCACGTGGGGGTGAGTGGTTGAGCACGTGGGGGTGAGTGGGTGGGCACGTGGGGGGTGAGTGGGGGTGAGTGGGTGGGCACGTGGGGGTGAGTGGGGGTGAGTGGGTGAGCACGTGGGGGTGAGTGGGGGTGAGTGGTGGATGTCGTGGGCTGTTACAGGTGGATGCTGAACGCGACGGTGATTGGTTGGTGCGGTTCCCACGTGGCTCAGACGACCACGTGGCTTAATGTACCACGTGACTTAATGAACCACGTGACTTAATGGACCACGTGGCTTAGTGGACCACGTGGCTCAGACGACCACGTGGCTTAATGGACCACGTGGCTTAATGGACCACGTGGCTTAATGGACCACGTGGCTTAATGGACCACGTGGCTTAATGGACCACGTGGCTTAATGGACCACGTGGCTTAATGGACCACGTGGCTTAATGGACCACGTGGCTTAATGGACCACGTGGCTTAATGGACCACGTGGCTTAATGGACCACGTGGCTTAATGGACCACGTGGCTTAATGGACCACGTGGCTTAATGGACCACGTGGCTTAATGGACCACGTGGCTTAATGGACCACGTGGCTTAATGGACCACGTGGCTTAATGGACCACGTGGCTTAATGGACCACGTGGCTTAATGGACCACGTGGCTTAATGGACCACGTGGCTTAATGGACCACGTGGCTTAATGGACCACGTGGCTTAATGGACCACGTGGCTTAATGGACCACGTGGCTCAGACGACCACGTGGCTCAGACGACCACGTGGCTCAGACGACCACGTGGCTCAGACGACCACGTGGCTCAGACGACCACGTGGCTCAGACGACCACGTGGCTCAGACGACCACGTGGCTCAGACGACCACGTGGCTCAGACGACCACGTGGCTCAGACGACCACGTGGCTCAGACGACCACGTGGCTCAGACGACCACGTGGCTCAGACGACCACGTGGCTCAGACGACCACGTGGCTCAGACGACCACGTGGCTCAGACGACCACGTGGCTCAGACGACCACGTGGCTCAGACGACCACGTGGCTCAGACGACCACGTGGCTCAGACGACCACGTGGCTCAGACGACCACGTGGCTCAGACGACCACGTGGGCCGGAGGCGGGGGGGGGTGGGGGGCGGTGCTCTGCACGCATGCACCTAGCCTGGCACCGCCAACGAGGGACTGTGGGCTCTGGTGGTGAGCTCGAACACGAACTCTCTCGGTCTGGGTCGAGTTGAGGGAATGGAATCCAAGTCTTCCTGGCACCCGTCTTGGCAACTATCGCTGTGTTTACTTGATGGGGGGGGGGGGGGTGATGGGGGGGTGATGGGGGGGTGGTTGTTCCCCCTGCCCCCCGCAGCTGTTGAGGAGCCACAAGGAACACGAAACTCTTGACGATGCCGCGCGTCTTTGTGGTTACTTTGTGGTGGTGGTTGTGGCGGTGGTGATTATGATGGTGGTGGTGATGGTGGTAATGATGGTGGTGGTGATGGTGGTGGCAGTGATGATCTTGACGATCGATTGTGGTTGTAATGATGGTGGTGGTGGTGATGATGGTGGCGGTGGTGATCATGATGATGATGGTGGTGATTATGATGATGGTGGTAATGATGGTGGTGATGGTGTTAATGATGGTAATGATGGTGGTGGTGATTATGATGATGGTGGTGGTGGTGATTATGATGATGGTGGTGATGATGATGGTGGAGGTGATTATGATGATGGTGGCGGTGGTGATCATGATGATGGTGGTGATTATGATGATGGTGGTAATGATGGTGGTGATGGTGTTAATGATGGTGGTGGTGATTATGATGATGGTGGTGGTGATTATGATGATGGTGGTGATGATAATGGTGGCGGTGATTATGATGATGGTGGTGGTGATGATGGTGGCGGTGGTGATCATGATGATGATGGTGGTGATGGTGGTGGTGATTATGATGGTGGTGATCGTGGTGTTAATGGTGGTGGTGGCAATGATGGTGGTGGCGGTGATGATGGTGGCGGTGATGATCATGATGATCGATGGTGGTGATTATGATAATGATGGTGGTGGTGGTAATGATGGTGGTGGTGATGTCAAACAAATTAAACATATACACTATACACTACACTACTATACACTACACTGTACACTACTATACGCCACACTACACTACTATACACTACACTATACACTACACTACACACTACTATACACTACACTATACACTACACTACACACTACACTATACACTACACTATACACTACACTACACTATACACTACACACTATACACTACACTATACACTACACTATACACTACACTACTATACACTACACACTACACTACACACTACACTACACTATACACTACACTATACACTACACTACACACTACACTATACACTACACTATACACTACACACTACACTACACTACACACTACACTACACACTACACTACACACTACACTACACTATACACTACAATACACTACACTATACACTACACTTTACACTACACTATACACTAAACCAGTGGTTCGTAACCTTATTGGAGGTACTGAACCCTGCAAGCTCCATCGTAAATTGCAAAAATAAAACACGATTTCTTCAAAACGTAGCTCTATATTTTATTAGCGCACAAGACGAACAAAATGCATGGGTTGCGCACAAAATCACTGCGTTCAAAGGACAACACCAACAAAAACCACGAATTTCACGCAACCAAAAAAAACAAACCCCATAACTCAACGAATATTTCCCGCAAATCAACGTGAGTTCATAAATGCGCGGCTTCACCTTGGGCAAGTGTGTCATCACGCTCGTTACATTTTCGCAACAAAGCCTGTTCCTTTTCCTCAACTTTCACGTCTAGCATCGTCGGAAAAATGAACTGCTCGCAAGGACGCGTTGCAACGAACGGTGTGAGTGTCTCGAAAGGATTTCTCAGCTAATAAGAGGTTACGGTACGATTTGGTGACTCCGAAAACGTTTAGAGCGTCGGTTCTTACGAGGAGTTGCCGTTGAAGCTGGCTCTGCTGAAGCTCAATGATTCATCTTATACCGGTAGGTACGAAGTTGTAAACTGAGTGTACCAGCCTGCAATAGATTAATGCGTCCGTCCGTCCTCTTTCAATACTTTAACGAAGTGAAATCTCGTGCTGTTGGGTGTAAAAAAATTTTTTTTCCAATGTTCCTACCAGCCCACCCTGCAAGGACCTGTTTTGGTTCTTTCGGTAAAGCCACCGCCACGTAGAATGAGGATAGAACGATGAAAAACAAAATAAGACGATGACATTCTCACCGGCGTTTCGGCCACAACACAGGTGGTCTTCTTCAGGTGAAGGATCAGAAACTGTCAGGAACGACGGGACCTTCAATGGACGCTGCGAAGATTCGCAGCGTCTTTTAAGGCTGGGCGGGAGAAGTGAAACGCCTTGACAAAGGCGTTTACGTGTCAAACAGGAGAATTTAGCATTGAAGTAGCCGTGTTGAAGTGTTGGATCAGCAGGGTGCCAAAGTCAGAAATTAGAGTTTAGCTTTAAATCGAAATTTAAACCACCCCTACGGGGAGGGATTCCACACAACCTTAATGAGAAGACAACAACAACCGCCATTCGCCACTAAGTGGCGGTGACGTCACCACGACGCTTGTGCCAGGCCACGTGCACCTTGAGGCCACGTGAAGCGTCGAACGCCCGCTGGCAGGAGGTCACGGGGCAGACCCAGCAGGTGCCACGGGTCGACTGACTGAAATGAGTGGCTGATGCACCACCTGTGCCCCCTACTGTGCCAACCTGCTGTGCTTTAGCCACCCGGCGCTCTGCTCGTTGTTGTGAGCGTCGCTCCTCCGCCGTCCGTTGTTGTTGGAGGGCGACTGCCTCCAACTGGCCAGTAGCAGCGTCCTTCACGAGCCTCCTCCACAGAGGCCTATCTTGACACCGCTGGTACTGGTCATCGGCAAGTCCACTCAGCTCCACGTCCTCCTGTACCACATCACTCCATCTCTTCTCTAGCCCGTGCCGCGCCCGTTAAGCCCCCTCGATCCGGCCGAACAAAAGCTGTTTCGGCATGCGGTGGCTGGGCATGCGGGCTACATGACCCAGCCAACGCAGCCTTGCCTGCCGGAGGAGCTCACCGATGGGACCTTACCCAGATCTTTCAAGGATTTGTGAGCTCCTCACACAATCCAGCCTGGTTAAACCCAGGATGGATCGTTGGCAGGCCAGCCTAAATGTTTCTAACCGGCGAAGATGTTCCATTAGGGGGGTCCACGTTTCGCAAGCGTAGAGAAGGGAGGGAATGACCGTGGCCGAGAAGACCTGAAGCTTAGTGCGGAGTGACAGACCAGGTAGCTTCCACACAGCGTTACGCAACCGATGAAATATATTGCCGCTCGACTGATTCGGAGTGAGACCTCTGCTGTTAAACTGGAGCCGCTCATAAGCACACTGCCCAGGTATGGGAAACTCTCCACTCTCTCCACAACTGCCCCATCACTGATTGGGAGTTGTGGGGGTGGAGTGTCCGATGTTACAAAATACCCAGGCAGGTGCTTTGTTTTGGTGGGGCTGATGGTAAGGCCCCATCTCTTAGTAGCATGCTCCAGTCTCAGCAGCAGCGTCTCCAACTCCTCCTCTGAATGAGCAGCTATTACCAAATAATCGGCATACAAACACAGACACACACAGACACACAGACACACGCCCAGACACAGACACATACACTCACAGACACACACACACACCCAGACACACACACAGACACAGACCCAGACACACACAGACACCCAGACACACACAGACCCACAGACACACACACAGACACACACACAGACACACACCCAGACACACACACATACACACCCAGAAAAACACACAGACAACAACAACAACCGCCATTCGCCACTAAGTGGCGGTGACGTCACCACGACGCTTGTGCCAGGCTATGTGCACCCTGAGGCCACGTGAAGTGTCGAACGCCCGCTGGCAGGAGGTCACGGGGCAGTACCCGGAGGTCACGGGGCAGACCCAGGTGCCACGGGTCGACTGACTGAGATGACTGGCTGATGCACCACCTGTGCCCCCTACTGTGCCAACCCGCTGTGCTTTAGCCACCCGGCGCTCCGCTCGTTGTTGTGAGCATCGCTCCTCCGCCCTCCGTTGTTGTTGGAGGGCGACTACCTCCAACTGCCCAGTAGCATCCTTCACGAGCCTCCTCCACAGAGGCAGATCTTGACACCGCTGGTACCAGTCATCGGCAAGTCCACTCAGCTCCACGTCCTCCTGTACAACATCACTCCATCTCCTCTCTAGCCCGTGCCGCGCCCGCTTTGCCCCCTCAATCCGGCCGAACAAAAGCAGTTTCGGCATGCGGTGGCTGGGCATGCGGGCTACATGACCCAGCCAACGCAGCCTTGCCTGCCGGAGGAGCTCACCGATGGGACCTTACCCAGATCTTTCAAGGATTTGTGAGCTCCTCACACAATCCAGTCTGGTTAAACCCAGGATGGATCGTAGGCAGGCCAGCCTAAATGTTTCTAACCGGCGAAGATGTTCCATTAGGGGGGTCCACGTTTCGCAAGCGTAGAGAAGGGAGGGAATGACCGTGGCCGAGAAGACCTGAAGCTTAGTGCGGAGCGACAGACCAGGTAGCTTCCACACAGCGTTACGCAACCGATGAAAAGATATTGCCGCTCGACTGATTCGGAGTGAGACCTTTGCTGTTAAACTGGAGCCAGTCATAAGCACACTGCCCAGGTACGGGAAACTCTCCACTCTCTCCACAACTGCCCCATTACCGATCGGGAGTTGTGGGGTTGGAGTGTCCGATGGTACAAAATACCCAGGCAGGTGCTTAGTTTTGGTGGGGCTGATGGTAAGGCCCCACCTCTTAGTGGCACGCTCCAGTCTCAGCAGCAGCGTCTCCAACTCCTCCTCTGACTGAGCAGCTATTACCAAATCATCAGCATACATAACGTGGTTGAGCAATAGGGAGCCATCCCTTGACCGCACCCGGGCATCGATCAGCCTCCCATTATATCTGTACCATATGGAGATTCCCCCGGTACAGCTATTGAAGGCTTCACGAACTACGTGGTCAAAATAGATGTTAAATAATGTGGGAGCCAGAGGACATCCCTGTCGCACCCCAAGGTGTACAGGGAATGGCTCTGACTCCCGGCCACGTAGTTTTACCCGGGCCCGCTCACCATCATGAAGGTCCTTAATGATCGTGAGCAGAGGGTCAGGTACTCCAAAAGCACGAAGAACAACCCAGAGCCCAGGCCTACTGATGCTATCATAGGCCTTGACCAGGTCAATAAAGCAGAGATGTAGGTCTTGTTGGAATTCCCTACACCTCCGCTGTAGCAGACGGACAGAAAATATGGCATCTGTGCAGGACCGCCCTATCCTTAAACCGCATTGGGGCTCCGCAAGCCACTCCTCAGCGTGCCTGGCAAAGCGATGCTGAATAATCCTTGCCAGGACCTTTCCCGGCACACTGAGGAGTGAGATGCCCCTGTAGTTGTTACAGTCTGTGCGGTCACCAGGGCATCCTTCCAATCCTGCGGAACCCGTCCAGTGGTCCAGACTGTTGTTATGATGTCATATAGGGCAGTCTGTGCACAAACGCCACCCTCCCTCAGCATTTCGCTTGGGAGATCATCTCTGCCCGCTGCCTTTCCTGGTCTCAAGACTCCGGATCGCCT
The DNA here is from genome assembly GCF_048934315.1 of Petromyzon marinus. Classification (NCBI taxonomy): domain Eukaryota; kingdom Metazoa; phylum Chordata; class Hyperoartia; order Petromyzontiformes; family Petromyzontidae; genus Petromyzon; species Petromyzon marinus. The sequence goes on along the minus strand of NC_133742.1, from coordinate 5,577,796 downwards.
TCAGTACTTCCTCAACAGATGGCACCTCAGCCAGCCACTCACAGGGGTGACTTCTTCAATATTTGAGGCACCGCAGCCTTAGCAGGGTCATCCTCACTTTGTGCCACGATGTTTTCCTGGCTGAGGGATTTTCCCTCCCCCAGGACCTCACAGAAATGCTCAGCAAATCTGTAAACCTGTTCCTGGGGGTTGGAGATTGGATCACTGTTTTTTCCCCTAATGATGGTAATAGGTGTGGCGCTGCAGGTTACTTTTTTGATGGAGTTAAATAGAGATTTGTGATCACGGGCCACTGAGGCAGACTCCATCTCCTCAGCAACCCGCGACCACCACCCATCCTTGCAGCACCTCACGGCTCTCCGAACCTCTGAGCGAAGGCTGCGGTAAGCCTCCTCATTCTCTGACGTGGGATTCTGTAGCCGATGGCAGTGGGCCTGTCGCTTTTTCTCAACCATCCTGATCACCTCTTCTGTCAGCCAGGGTCTCTGGGGAGGTCTGGACCGCGTACCCAAAGCAGCCATTGCAGCTGCATGAGTCACAGTCCTAAACCTCGCCCATTTACCCTCGACATCAGGAGGAGTCGGGGACGATGCCAATCCCAGCCGCAAGCGATGATGAAATTCTCGCTTGCAACTTTCATCAGATAACTGAGACCAGGCCACTTTAGGTCGGAATGGGGTCCTGGGTGTACACCCACCACCGGAGTGGAAGAATGGCAGGCGCATCTTACAGATGACTAGTCGATGGTCAGAGGGCAGATCAGCTCCACGGTAGGTCCTGGTGTCGCAAGGACATGGGCTCGCATCCGCTGGTCCGTCACTATGTAGTCCAGCAGATGTTCTTGCTTGGACCCGGCATGCATCCATGATGTTGTGTGGATGCGCCGATGCCAGAACAGCGTGTTGGTAATTACAAGCCCATGGGCTGCACAAAAATCTAGCAGCCTCCTACCGTTGTTATTGAGCTGATCTGGCCCATGCCCTCCAATCACTCCAGACCAGGTGCCAGTATCATGACCAACTTGGGCATTAAAGTCACCCAACATGATGACTCTATCCCGAGGGGCCACTTTAGCCAGCACCTGTGACAGGAGGTCATAGAAGGCATCCTACTCATCGGCTTTGCCTGCATCCCTCCACGGATGTTCATCTTCGGTGGGGGCATAAGTAACCACGACCACCATTCCTCGCCTCCGGTTGATGGGAAGGCGAGCCCAAACTAGCCTGGGGCTTACAGCTTCCCACACCTCACCGCCACGCTCCCATGCCCCCTTCATTCTTTTGTTCAAAAGAAGAGCCACACCCTGTTGTTTGGCAGTCTGCTGCCCCGAGTAGAGGACTGTCCACCCCTCATGGTGGCAGGAGCCAGAGCCGGTCCACCGGACCTCCTGAATGCCACATAGATCCAGGCAGTACCGGTCCAGCTCCCGACAGAGGAGTGGCAGCCTCTCCTCCGCAGTGAGCGTTCGAACATTCCACGTGGCCACCCGTAGTGGCTTTTCGTTGTTTCTGGAGTAGCCCCGAGGGTAGGTATTCAATCTCCTGGCTCCGCCAATTTGGGTTTGGCCAGGAGACGTCATAGACGCATAGCCCCCCGGGGCCTCCGGGACAAGCTTATTAGTTACATATTTCAGTTTAACTCGTGGTTTCGTGGTAATTAATTGAAGGTGGAGGGGTTACCAGCCCCTCGAACCCGTCCAGAGCCCCCGTTTAGCCCCTGTGGTGGACACATATGCCATGAGGGGAGGAGCCAATCAAAATTGGATCTCCCCCCACAGCACTGTCCACGACAGAGTTGCCCGTCCGGCACCGCGAGGAGGTAGGGGGTTGTTTTGCCGGACTAGACACACACCCAGACACACACAGACACACACCCAGACACACACACAGACACACACACACAGACACACACACACCCAGACACACACACACAGACACACACCCACACACAGACACACATACAGACACACACAGACACACACACACAGACACACACACACACCCAGACACACACCCACACACAGAAACACATACAGACACACACACACAGACACATACCCACAGACACACACCCACACACAGACACAGACACACTAACAGACACACACACACCCAGACACACACACAGACCCAGACACACACACCCAAACACACACCCACACACAGACACACATACACACACCCACACACCCTAGGAGAAGGGAGTGTTCACCATTTCGCACGTAGTGTGTGTGTGTACATGTGGTGTGTGTGTGTGTGTACACGTGGTGTGTGTGTGTGTACACGTGGTTTTGTGTGCACGTGGTGTGTGTGTGTACACGTGATGTGTGTGTACACGTGGTGTGTGTGTGTGTACACGTGGTGTTTGTGTGCATGTGGTGTGTGTGTGTATACGTGGTGTGTGTGTGTGTACACGTGGTGTTTGTGTGCACGAGGTGTTTGTGTACACGTGGTGTGTGTGTGTGTACACGTGGTGTTTGTGTGCACGAGGTGTTTGTGTACACGTGATGTGTGTGTACACGTGGTGTTTGTGTGAATACGTGGTGTGTGTGTGTACACGTGGTGTGTGTGTGTACACGTGGTGTGTGTACACGTGGTGTGTGTGAACACGTGGTGTGTGTGTACACGAGGTGTTTGTGTACACGTGATGTGTGTGTACACGAGGTGTTTGTGTACACGTGATGTGTGTGTACACGTGGTGTGTGTGTACACGTGGTGTGTGTGTGAACACGAGGTGTGTGTGTACACGTGGTGTTTGTGTGAATACGTGGTGTGTGTACACGTGGTGTGTGTGTGTACACGTGGTGTGTGTACACGTGGTGTGTGTGTACACGTGGTGTGTGTGTGAACACGTGGTGTGTGTGTACACGTGGTGTGTGTGTGTACACGTGGTGTGTGTGTACACGTGGTGTGTGTGTGTACACGTGGTGTGTGTACACGTGGTGTGTGTGTGTACACATGGTGTGTGTGTACACGTGGTGTGTGTGTACACGTGGTGTGTGTGTGTGAACACGTGGTGTGTGTGTGTGTGTACACGTGGTGTGTGTTTACACGTGGTGTGTGTGTGTACACGTGGTGTGTGTGTGTACACGTGGTGTGTGTGTGTACACGTGGTGTGTGTGTGTGAACACGTAGTGTGTGTGAGTGGCTACAGTTTTGTCTGAATAAAATATTTTAGTTGAAAAATGAAATAGTTTCGTCCGAATTTAATGTTAGTGTTTTTTTAGTTTAAATGAAAGAGTTTCGTCTGAATAAAATATTTTAGTTCAATCGAGATTTTAAGTTTTCGTGGCTGCAGGGATCCATTTGGTCCCTTCGGTGAAGTGACGTAGAGCATAAAATAAATAAAATTCAATCACCACGTTTCGGGCGCAACACAAGTGGCCATCATCAGGTGGAACAACCGCAGCAAGAAAACCACTGCCCAAGTGGGCGAGAGGAGGAAGCTTGTAGCAAGCGGCTTTATATATAAGTCAGAGAGAGGGGGCGGGTCCAGGGGAGGAGAGACAGAGAGGGTGGAGGAGTGGGCTAAATGGAGTGAGGAATTCCAATCTCCATCACCGAGTACAGCACAATGCCGTGACCGTGAAGTGTGAATCTCCATCACCGCGTACAGCACAATGCCGTGACCGTGAAGTGTGAATCTCCATCACCGAGTACAGCACAATGCCGTGACCGTGAAGTGTGAATCTCCATCACCGCGTACAGCACAATGCCGTGACCGTGAAGTGTGAATCTCCATCACCGCGTACAGCACAATGCCGTGACCGTGAAGTGTGAATCTCCATCACCGCGTACAGCACAATGCCGTGACCGTGAAGTGTGAATCTCCATCAGCGAGTACAGCACAATGCGGTGGCTGTGAAGTGTGAATCTCTATCACCGCGTACAGCACAATGCCGTGACCGTGAAGTGTGAATCTCCAACACCGGGTACAGCACAATGCCGTGACCCTGAAGTGTGAATCTCCAACACCAGGTACAGCACAATGCCGTGGGCCGTGAAGTGTGAATCTCCATCACCGGGTACAGCACAATGCTGGGGCTGTGAAGTGTGAATCTCCATCACCGGGTACAGCACAATGCTGGGGCTGTGAAGTGTGAATCTCCATCACCGAGTATAGCACAATGCCGGGGTCGTGAAGTGTGAATCTCCAACACCGGGTACAGCACAATGCCGTGACCGTGAAGTGTGAATCTCCATCACCGCGTACAGCACAATGCCGTGACCGTGAAGTGTGAATCTCCATCACCGAGCACAATACAATGCCCCGTGACCGTGAAGTGTGAATTTTCATCACCGAGTACAGCAGAATGCCCTGTGGCTGTGAAGTGTGAATCTCCATCACCGTGTACAGCACAATGCCGTGACCGTGAAGTGTGAATCTCCATCACCGCGTACAGCACAATGCCGTGACCGTGAAGTGTGAATCTCCATCAGCGAGTACAGCACAATGCGGTGGCTGTGAAGTGTGAATCTCTATCACCGCGTACAGCACAATGCCGTGACCGTGAAGTGTGAATCTCCAACACCGGGTACAGCACAATGCAGTGACCCTGAAGTGTGAATCTCCAACACCAGGTACAGCACAATGCCGTGGGCCGTGAAGTGTGAATCTCCATCACCGGGTACAGCACAATGCTGGGGCTGTGAAGTGTGAATCTCCATCACCGGGTACAGCACAATGCTGGGGCTGTGAAGTGTGAATCTCCATCACCGAGTATAGCACAATGCCGGGGTCGTGAAGTGTGAATCTCCAACACCGGGTACAGCACAATGCCGTGACCGTGAAGTGTGAATCTCCATCACCGGGAACAGCACAATGCCGTGACCGTGAAGTGTGAATCTCCATCACCGAGCACAATACAATGCCCCGTGACCGTGAAGTGTGAATTTCCATCACCGAGTACAGCAGAATGCCCTGTGGCTGTGAAGTGTGAATCTCCATCACCGTGTACAGCACAATGCCGTGACCGTGAAGTGTGAATCTCCAACACCGAGTACAGCACAATGCTGGGGCTCTGAAGTGTGAATCTCCATCACCGACTACAGCACAATGCCGTGACCGTGAAGTGTGAATCTGCAACACCGGGTAAAGAACAATGCCGTGACCGTGAAGTGTGAATCTCCATCACCAAGTACAGCACAATGCTGTGAAGTGTGAATCTCCATCACCGAGCACAGCACAATGCCGTGACCGTGAAGTGTGAATCTCCATCACCGTGTACAGCACAATGCCGTGACCGTGAAGTGTGAATCTCCATCACCGAGCACAGCACAATGCCGTGACCGTGAAGTGTGAATCTCCATCACCGGGTACAGCACAATGCCGTGACTGTGAAGTGTGAATCTCCATCACCGAGTACAGCACAATGCCGTGACTGTGAATTGTGAATCTCCATCACCGAGTACAGCACAATGCCGTGACTGTGAAGTGTGAATCTCCATCACCGAGTAAAGCACAATGCCGTGACCGTGAAGTGTGAATCTCCATCACCGATTACACCACAATGCCGTGACCGTGAAGTGTGAATCTCCAACACCGGGTACAGCACAATGCCGGTGCCGTGAAGTGTGAATCTCCAACACCAGGTACAGCACAATGCCGTGGCTGTGAAGTGTGAGTCTCCATCACCGAGTACAGCACAATGCCGTGACCGTGAAGTGTGAATCTCCAACAACGATTACAGCACAATGCCGTGGCCGTGAAGTGTGAATCTCCAACACCGGGTACAGCACAATGCCGGGGCTGTGAAGTGTGAATCTCCATCACCGAGTACAGCACAATGCCGTGACCGTGAAGTGTGAATATCCAACACCGGGTACAGCACAATGCCGGTGCTGTGAAGTGTGAATCTCCATCACCGAGTACAGCACAATGCCGTGACCATGAAGTGTGAATCTCCATCACCGGGTACAGCACAATGCCGTGACCATGAAGTGTGAATCTCCAACACCGGGTACAGCACAATGCCGTGACCGTGAAGTGTGAATCTCCATCACCGAGTACAGCACAATGAAGTGGCTGTGAAGTGTGAATCTCCATCACCAGGTACAGCACAATGCCGTGACCGTGAAGTGTGAATCTCCATCACCGGGTACAGCACAATGCCGTGACCGTGAAGTGTGAATCTCCATCACCGGGTACAGCACAATGGCGTGACCGTGAAGTGTGAATCTCCATCACCGGGTACAGCACAATGGCGTGACCATGAAGTGTGAATCTCCATCGCCGGGTACAGCACAATGCCGTGACCGTGAGGTGTGAATCTCCATCACCGTGTACATCACAATGCCGTGACCGTGAAGTGTGAATCTCCAACAACGAGTACAGCACAATCCTGTGGCGGTGAAGTGTGAATCTCCAACACCGGGTACAGCACAATGCCAGGGCCGTGAAGTGTGAATCTCCATCACCGAGTACAGCACAATGCCGTGACCGTGAAGTGTGAATCTCCATCACCGGGTACAGCACAATGCCATGAACGTGAAGTGTGAATCTCCATCACCGACTACAGCACAATGCCGTGACCGTGAAGTGTGAATCTCCATCACCGACTACAGCACAATGCCGTGACTGTGAAGTGTGCATCTCCATCACCGGGTACAGCACAATGCCGTGACCGTGAAGTGTGAATCTCCAACACCGGGTACAGCACAATGCCTGGGCCGTGAAGTGTGAATCTCCATCACCGGGTACAGCACAATGCCTGGGCCGTGAAGTGTGAATCTCCATCACTGAGTACAGCACAATGCCGTGACCGTGAAGTGTGCGGGGCTGGGGGGTAGGAGGCTGAATAGAAACTGGAGATGCGGATATGAAGGCAACACCATAAAGCAGTTAAGGTTTCACCTGGTTAGTAACATCCTTCCAATGATTGCTCAATTCGTATCCATCTTCTCGGTTGAAGTTATGTCTACGTTTACACATCTGGATGGCTTCATGAACAATCCTTTGATAGTAGCCCGAAGGTTTGCAGAGCATCTTGGTCTCGGATTAAAAAAATAATAATATCATGCGAGCCCACAGCGTTATAGCAATGGTCAGCTACGGCGGAAGTATTGGTCCTGCCGTGTTTCAGATCTGCCTTGTGCTCGCGAACACGGTCGTAACGTTTTTTCACACCTGATGATGATTGCTTGGTGTTGCAGTCGAAACGTCGTGAGAATTTTATCGTTTTATATTTGTATTGTTTCATTGTTTCCCTTCTACGCGGTGGTGACTTTACCGAAAGAACCAAGAATATGAATAGGGGCAACGTAGTTTGTAGACTCCGCGATACTGCATGTCAGGAACGACATCCTTCACAGATGGGATTAGATCACGGATTTTGTGTACGGTACTGAATCGGACCTGGATCTTGTGTTTGTTTAAGATTTTGGCAATCTTTTCCGTAACGCCTGCTACGTATGTAAACGTGACGGTTTCGATCGGAGTCTCAGAGGGTTGGTTGTTTCTCCGTGGTTGGAGAAACCGCTTGGCGGATAACGCGGACCGAATATCCATTCATCTTAAGGGCCCGGTGTTCGTGTTCCAGTTCACTGGCTAGGTGGTGTTGGTGAGAAATGCAGTGGGCCCTACCGTGCAGTGTTTTGATGAGGGAATTCTTCTGTGCCGGATGGTGGTGGGCAGGAATCAGCTTTCAGTTAGGGATCTGTGTGGGTGGCTTTCCTGTAGACAGAGCGTCCCAAAGAGCCATCGGGTTTCTTCTCAAACAAAACATCCAGGAATGGTGGCTTAACCATCCTTGGTGAATTTGATGGATGGGGTTTGTTAGGAATTTCATGCGGTTGAGAAATTGGTTCAATGGCTGTCAGGCCACGTGGCCAAGTGGCGGGAGCTTGTGATTTAAATTAATGTATTTTATTTTATACCTACGTGACTTTACCGAAAGAACTAATCGTGGTATTTTAGTTTAATATTAAATAGTTTTGCCCGAGTAAAATATTTAAGTTTAAAAAAAAATAGTTTTTTCATCCCGGATAAAATATTTTAGTTCTTAGTTGAAATCAAATATTTTCGTCTGCATAAAACGTTTCAGTTTTTTTTAGTTTAGTTTTTAGTTTATACGAAATCGTATTGTCCGAATAAAATATAAAAAAAATATATTTTTTAAAACGCCACTTTTTTCAAATTATCTTGCTGTGGTTTTCACACCTGATGATGATTGCTTCTTGTGTTGCGGTCGAAACGTCGTGAGAATTTTATTGTTTTATATTTTTATTATTTTATTGTTCCCCTTCTACGTGGTGGTGACTTTACAATTTTAAAACAATTATTACGTGACTTTACAATTAATAAACAATTGCTTTACATTTTTATTATTTTATTGTTTTATATTTTTATTATTTTATTGTTCCCCTTCTACGTGGTGACTTTACAATTATAAAACTATTATTTTCTTGTTTCCCTACTAGGCGGTGGTGACTTTACCGAAAGAACCAAGATTATGAATCCCCTGTAGTAACGAAAGCTTTAAATAAAAAATTAAAATATTTAAGTTTAAAAGAAATAGTTTTTTTCCCCCGAATAAAATATTTTTTGTTCTTAGTTGAAATCAAATATTTTCGTCCGCGTAAAATATTTAAAAAACATTTTTTAGTTTAGTTTTTAGTTTAAATTAAATAGTTTTGCCCGAATAAAATATTAAAAATATATTTTTTTAAACGCCACTTTTTTCAAATTTTCTTGCTGTGGTTTTCACACCTGATGATGATTGCTTCTTGTGTTGCGGTCGAAACGTCGCGTGAGAATTTTATTGTTTATATTTTTATTATTTTATTGTTCCCCTTCTACGTGGTGGTGACTTTACAATTATAAAACTATTATTCTACGTGACTTTACAATTACTAAACAATTGTTTTATATTTTTATTATTTTATTGTTCCCCTTCTACGCGGTGGTGACTTTACTACCGAAAGAACCAAGATTATGAATCCCCTGCAGTAACGAAATCTTTAAATGAAAATTTTAAATATTTAAGTTTAAAATAAATATTTTTTTTCCCCCGAATAAAATATTTTTTGTTCTTAGTTGAAATCAAATCTTTTCGTCCGCATAAAATATTTAAAACAAATGTTAGTTTAGTTTTTAGTTTAAATTAAATAGTTTTGGCCGAGCAATTTTATTTATTTATTTTAGTTTCAGCTTCGCCCTGCCTCTGTGCAGCAGTTTAACAATTCGGAATCGATGACGCGATTCAAAATAATAATGCGATTTTCCGAATCTAAACGCGACTCCGAATTTAAAATGCGATTCCGAATCGGACGAAACGATGTCGAATCGAATGTGGGTTCTGCGAATCCGCTGTCAGGCGGCCAAGATCGATTCCGGAAATTTGAATCACTGGATCGAAACACGCCCCCCGTCCCCACCCTGCGCATGGAAGAAATGGATTCGTCGAACTCATTAGCCACCACGATTCCAAGGAATCGATTCTCTCGCTGGGTACCGACTCTCGCACAAAAACTTAACAGGGAAAGCGGCGTCGGAGGGAGAGCCTCGTCACCTCGTCACCCTTCTCGTCACCTCGTCACCCTCACCACCTCGTCACCCTCCTCGCCACCTCGTCACCCTCACCTCGTCACCCTCACCCTCGTCACCCTCACCTCGTCACCCTCCTCACCCTCACCTCGTCACCCTCCTCACCACCTCGTCACCCTCCTCGTCACCCACCTCGTCACCCTCCTCACCCTCACCACCTCGTCACCCTCCTCACCTCGTCCATCACGTGGTTTGACCCCGGGTCGCCGCTCAGCAATGGAACACATCCGGACACCGAAGGTTCCTACACCTACACCACCTACACCTCCTCCTACACCTCCTCCTCCTACACCTCCTTTACTTACACCTCCTACACCTCCTCCTACACCTCCTACACCTCCTCTACTTACACCTCCTCCTACACCTCCTCTACCTACACCTCCTACACCTCCTCCTACACCTCCTCTACCTACACCTCCTACACCTCCTCCTACACCTCTTCTACCTACACCTCCTCCTACACCTCCTACACCACCTACACCTCCTCTACTTACACCTCCTCCTACACCTCCTCCTACACCTCCTCTACCTACACCTCCTACACCTCCTCCTACACCTCCTCTACCTACACCACCTACACCTCCTTTACCTCCTACACCTCCTCCTCCACCTCCTCCTACACCACCTCCTCTACCTACACCTCCTCTACCTACACATCCACCTACACCTCCTCTACCTACACCTCCTCCTCCACCTCCTCTACATCCACCTCCTCTACCTACACATCCACCTACACCTCCTCTATCGCCTACTACACCTCCTCCTCCTCCTACACCTCCTCTACCTACACCTCCTACACCTCCTCTACCTACACCTCCTCTATCTCCTACACCTCCTCTACTTACACCACCTACACCTCCTCTACCTACACCTCCTCTATCTCCTACACCTCCTCTACCTACACCTCCTCTATCTCCTACACCTCCTCTACTTACACCACCTACACCTCCTCTACCTACACCTCCTCTATCTCCTACACCTCCTCTATCTCCTACACCTCCTCTATCTCCTACACCTCCTCTATCTCCTACACCTCCTCTATCTCCTACACCTCCTCTATCTCCTACACCTCCTCTATCTCCTACACCTCCTCTATCTCCTACACCTGCTCTATCTCCTACACCTGCTCTATCTCCTACACCTCCTCTATCTCCTACACCTGCTCTATCTCCTACACCTCCTCTATCTCCTACACCTCCTCTATCTCCTACACCTCCTCTATCTCCTACACCTCCTCTATCTCCTACACCTCCTCTATCTCCTACACCTCCTCTATCTCCTACACCTCCTCTATCTCCTACACCTCCTCTATCTCCTACACCTCCTCTATCTCCTACACCTCCTCTATCTCCTACACCTCCTCTATCTCCTACACCTCCTCTATCTCCTACACCTCCTCTATCTCCTACACCTCCTCTATCTCCTACACCTCCTCTATCTCCTACACCTCCTCTATCTCCTACACCTCCTCTATCTCCTACACCTGCTCTATCTCCTACACCTGCTCTATCTCCTACACCTCCTCTATCTCCTACACCTGCTCTATCTCCTACACCTCCTCTATCTCCTACACCTCCTCTATCTCCTACACCTCCTCTATCTCCTACACCTCCTCTATCTCCTACACCTCCTCTATCTCCTACACCTCCTCTATCTCCTACACCTCCTCTATCTCCTACACCTCCTCTATCTCCTACACCTCCTCTATCTCCTACACCTCCTCTATCTCCTACACCTCCTCTATCTCCTACACCTCCTCTATCTCCTACACCTCCTCTATCTCCTACACCTCCTCTATCTCCTACACCTCCTCTATCTCCTACACCTCCTCTATCTCCTACACCTCCTCTATCTCCTACACCTCCTCTATCTCCTACACCTCCTCTATCTCCTACACCTCCTCCTCCTCGCCTTTCTCCTTCCCCTCTTCCGGGATTGAACCTGAACGAGGCCTGGTTCAAGCCTTGCACTGAACACGACACTACACTAGTGTAGTAGTGTTACACTACTACACTAGTGTTACTACAACACTACTACACTACTAGTGTAGTAGTGTAACACTACTACACTAGCAGTGTAGTGTAGTAGTAGTGTAGTAGTATAACACTAGTGTAGTAGTGTTACTACTACACTAGTGTAGTAGTGCAGCAGTAACACTACTACACTATTACACTAGTGTAGTAGTGCAGTAGTAACACTACTACACTATTACACTAGTGTAGTAGTGCAGTAGTAACACTACTACACTAGTAGTGTAGTGTAGTATAACACTAGTGTAGTAGTGTTACACTACTACACTAGTGTAGCAGTAGTAACACTACTACAAACACTACACTAGTGTAGTAGTAGTGTAGTAGTAGTAACACTACTACACTAGTGTAGTAGTAACACTACTACACTAGTGTTATACTACACTAGTGTAGTAGTGTTACACTACTACACTACTAGTGTAGTAGTGTAACACTACACTAGTGTAGTAGTGTAACACTACTACACTAGTGCAGTAGTGTAACACTACTACACTAATACACTAGTGTAGTAGTGTTACACTAGTCTTAGTGGTGGTGGTTGTGCTGATGGTGGTGATGGTTGTGCTGATGGTGGTGGTGGTTGTGGTGCCGGCGGTGGTGGTTGTGGTTGTGCCAATGGTTGTGGTGGCGGTGGTTGTGCTGATGGTTGTGGCGGTGGTGGTGGTTGTGCTGATGGTGGTGGTGGTTGTGCTGATGCTGGTGGTGGTGGTTGTGTTGATGGTGGTGGTGGTGGTTGTGGTGGCGGCGGTGGTGGTTGTGGTTGTGCCAATGGTTGTGGTGGCGGTGGTTGTGCTGGTAGTTGTGCTGATGGTTGTGCTGATGGTTGTGGCGGTGGTTGTGTTGGTGGTTGTGCCAATGGTTGTGGTGGCGGTGGTTGTGCTGGTAGTTGTGCTGGTAGTTGTGCTGATGGTTGTGGCGGTGGTTGTGCTGATGGTTGTGCCAATGGTTGTGGTGGCGGTGGTTGTGCTGGTAGTTGTGCTAATGGTTGTGCTGATGGTTGTGGCGGTGGTTGTGTTGGTGGTTGTGGTGGTGGTTGTGTTGGTGGTTGTGGTGGTGGTGGTTGTGGTAGTTGTGGTGGCGGCGGTGGTGGTTGTGCTGGTGGTTGTGGCGGTGGTGGTTGTGCTGATGGTTGTGGTGGTGGTTGTGATGATTGTTATGGCGGTGGTTGTGCCTATGGTTGTGCTGGTGGTTGTGGCGGTGGTTGTGCTGGTGGTTGTGGCAGTGGTGGTTGTGCTGGTGGTTGTGGCGGTGGTGTTGTGCTGGTGGTTGTGCTGATGGTTGTGGTGGTGGTGGTTGTGATGATTGTTATGGCGGTGGTTGTGCTGATGGTTGTGCTGGTGGTTGTGCTGATGGTTGTGGTGGTGGTTGTGCTGGTGGTTGTGCTGATGGTTGTGGCGGTGGTGGTGGTTGTGCTGATGGTTGTGCTGGTGGTTGTGGCGGTGGTTGTGCTGGTGGTTGTGCTGGTGGTTGTGGCGGTGGTGGTTGTGCTGATGGTTGTGGCGGTGGTGGTTGTGGCGGTGGTTGTGGTGGTGGTTGTGCTGGTGGTTGTGCTGATGGTTGTGGTGGTTGTGCTGGTGGTTGTGCTGATGGTTGTGGTGGTGGTTGTGCTGGTGGTTGTGCTGATGGTGGTTGTGCTGGTGGTTGTGCTGGTGGTGGTTGTGCTGGTGGTTGTGGCGGTGGTGGTTGTGCTGATGGTTGTGGTGGTTGTGCTGATGGTTGTGGCGGTGGTGGCTGTGATGATTGTTGTGGCGGTGGTTGTGCTGATGGTTGTGGCGGTGGTGGTTGTGCTGATGGTTGTGCTGATGGTTGTGCTGGTGGTTGTGCTGGTGGTTGTGCTGATGGTTGTGCTGGTGGTTGTGCTGGTGGTTGTGCTGATGGTTGTGCTGGTGGTTGTGCTGATGGTTGTGCTGGTGGTTGTGCTGGTGGTTGTGCTGATGGTTGTGGCGGTGGTTGTGGCACGCCGGCCCCGTCAGGTGGACAATGTGCGACTGCAGGAACGGTTCAGCTCCCGCAGACCAGCCGAGGGGACACTTTACCTGACTGCTACTCACCTCATATTTGTGGAGTCACCCACCAAGACTCGCAAAGAGACCTGGGTACTCACCCCTACACTCACCCCTACACTCACACATACACTCACCCACTCACACATACACTCACACATACACTCACACATACACTCACCCACTCACACATACACTTACCCCTACACTCACCCACTCACACATACACTCACACATACACTCACACATACACTCACCCACTCACACATACACTCACACATACACTCACACATACACTCACACATACACTCACACACACACTCACACACACACTCACACATACACTCACGCACTCACCCACTCACACATACACTCACACATACACTCACACACACACTCACACACACACTCACACATACACTCACGCACTCACCCACTCACACATACACTCACACATACACTCACACATACACTCACACATACACTCACACATACACTCACACATACAGACCAGCCGAGGGGACACTTTACCTGACTGCTACTCACCTCATATTTGTGGAGTCACCCACCAAGACTCGCAAAGAGACCTGGGTACTCACCCCTACACTCACCCCTACACTCACACATACACTCACCCACTCACACATACACTCACACATACACTCACACATACACTCACCCACTCACTCATACACTCACCCACTCACACATACACTCACACATACACTCACACATACACTCACACATACACTCACCCACTCACTCATACACTCACCCACTCACACATACACTCACACATACACTCACACATACACTCACCCACTCACACATACACTCACACATACACTCACACATACACACACTCACTCACACATACACTCACACATACACTCACACATACACTCACACATACACTCACCCCAACACTCACCCCTACACTAACCCACTCACACATACACTCACCCACTCACACATACACTCACCCACTCACACATACACTCACCCATACACTCACCCACTCACACATACACTCACACATACACTCACACATACAGTCACCCACCCACTCACACATACACTCACACGTACACTCACACATACACTCACACATACACTCACACATACACACACTCACTCACACATACACATACACTCACACATACACTCACACATACACTCACACATACACTCACACATACACTCACCCCTACACTCACCCACTCACACATACACTCACCCACTCACACATACACTCACCCACTCACACATACACTCACCCATACACTCACCCACTCACACATACACTCACACATACACTCACACATACACTCACACATACAGTCACCCACCCACTCACACTTACACTCACACATACACTCACACGTACACTCACATACACTCACACGTACACTCACACATACACTCACACATACACTCACACATACACTTACACATACACTCACACATACACTCACCCACTCACACATACACTCACACATACACTCACCCACTCACACATACACTCACACATACACTCACCCATACACTCACCCCTACACTCACACATATACTCACACATACACTCACCCACTCAAACATACACTCACACATACACTCACCCACTCACACGTACACTCACACGTACACTCACACGTACACTCACCCACTCACACATACACTCACACATACACTCACCCACTCACACATACACTCACACGTACACTCACACGTACACTCACACATACACTCACACATACACTCACACATACACTCACCCACTCACACATACACTCACACACACACTCACCCCTACACTCACCCACTCACACATACACTCACCCCTACGCTCACCCATACACTCACCCATACACTCACACATACACTCACCCATACACTCACACATTCACTCACCCATACACTCACCCATACACTCACCCACTCACACATACACTCACCCATACACTCACCCCTACACTCACCCACTCACACATACACTCACCCCTACACTCACTCACACATACACTCACCCCTACACTCACCCCTACACTCACCCCTACACTCACCCATACACTCACACATACACTCACCCCTACACTCACCCATACACTCACCCATACACTCACCCATACACTCACCCACTCACCCATACACTCACCCCTACACTAACCCACTCGCTCAGCCACTCACTCACACATCCACTCACCCATACACTCACCCACTCGCTCACAAATACACTCACTCATACACTCACCCCTACGCTCACCCCTACACTCACCCCTATGCTCACTCAACCTTACACTCACTCACCCATACACTCACCCCTGCACTCACCCACTCACTCACACATACACTCACCCCTACACTCACCCCTACACTCACCCACTCACACATACACTCACACACACACTCACCCCTACACTCACCCCTACACTCACCCCTACACTCACACATACACTCACGCCTACACTCACTACACTATACACACCACACTATACACTACACTACACACTACACTACACACTACACTACACTACACACCACACTACACAACACACTACACTATACACTACACCCTACACTACACACTACACTACACACTACACTATACACAACACTACACTATACACTACACACTACACTACACTATACACTACACTATACACTACACACTACACTACACACTACACTACACACTACACCACACACTACACTACTACACACTACACTACACACTACACTACACCACTCTACACTACACTACACACTACACTACACACTACACTACACTACACACTACACTACACACTACACTACTACACACTACACTACACACTACACTACACACTACACTACTATACACTACACACTACACACTACACTACACACTACACTACTACACACTACACTATACACTACACACTACACTATACACTACACACTACACTACACACTACACTACACACTACACACCACACTACACTACTACACTACTACACACTACACTACACACTACACACTACACTACACACTACACTACACAGTACACTACACACTACACTACACACTACACTACTACACACTACACACTACACTACTACACACTACACTACACACTACACTACACTACACACTACACTACACACTACACTACACACTACACTACACACTACACTACACACTACTATACACTACACACTACACTACACACTACACTACTACACACTACACTACACACTACACTACACACTACACTACACACTACACTACACTACACACTACACTACACACTACACTACACACTACACTACTACACACTACACTACACACTACACTACACACTACACTACACACTACACTACACACTACACTACACACTACACTACACACTACACTACACACTACACTACTACACACTACACTACACACTACACTACTACACTACACTACACACTACACTACACACTACACTACACACTACACTACTACACACTACACTACACACTACACTACTACACACTACACTACTACACACTACACTACACACTACACTACACTACACACTACACTACACACTACACTACACACTACACTACACTACACACTACACTACAAACTACACTACACACTACACTACACACTACACTACTACACACTACACACTACACTACTACACACTACACTACACACTACACTACACTACACACTACACTACACACTACACTACACACTATGCACTGCCCCTACAGATCCTACACACTACACTACACACTACACTACACACTACACTACACACTACACTACTACACTACTACACACTACACTACACACTACACTACTACACTACTACACACTACACTACACAACTACACACTACACTACACACTACACTACACACTACACTACACACTATGCACTGCCCCTACAGATCCTACACACTACACTACACACTACACTACACACTACACTACACTACTACACACTACACTACACACTACTATACACTACACACTACACTACACACTACACTACACACTACACTACACACTACACACTACACTACACAACTACACACTACACTACACACTACACTACTACACACTACACTACACACTACACTACACACTACACTACACACTACACTACACACTACACTACACACTACACTACACACTACACTACACTACACACTACACTACTACACACTACACACTACACTACTACACACTACACTACACACTACACTACACACTACACTACTACACACTACACTACACACTACACTACTATACACTACACTACTACACACTACACTACACTATACACTACACACTACCACACACTACTACACACTACACTACACACTACACTACTACACTACACTACACACTACACTACACACTACACTACACACTACACTACACACTACTACACACTACACTACACACTACACTACTACACTACACTACACACTACACTACACACTACACTACACACTACACTACACACTACTATACACTACACACTACACTACACTACTACACACTACACTACACTACACACTACACTACTACACACTACACTACACACTACACTACACACTACACTACACACTACACTGCTACACACTACACTACACACTACACTACACACTACACTACACACTACACTACTATACACTACACTACTACACACTACACTACACACTACACTACACACTACACTACACACTACACTACACACTACACTACACCACTACACACTACACTACACACTACACTACACACTACACTACTACACACTACACTACACTACACACTACACTACTACACACTACACTACACACTACACTACACACTACACTACTACACACTACACTACTACACACTACACTACACACTACACTACACACTACACACTACACTACACACTACACTACTACACACTACACTACACACTACACACTACTACACACTACACTACTACACACTACACTACACACTACACTACACACTACACTATACACTACACTACTACACTACTACACACTACACTACACTACTACACACTACACAACTACACACTACACTACACACTACACTACACACTACACTACTACACACTACACTACACACTACACTACACCACTACACACTACACTACACTACACACTACACTACACACTACACTACACACTACACTACACACTACACTACTACACACTACACTACACACTACACTACTATACACTACACACTACACTACACACTACACTACTACACTACACACTACACTACACACTACACTACACACTACACTACACACTATGCACTGCCCCTACAGATCCTACACACTACACTACACACTACACTACACACTACACTACTACACACTACACTACTACACACTACACTACTACACACTACACTACACACTACACTACACACTACACTACACACTACACTACACCACTACACACTACACTACACACTACACTACACTACACACTACACTACACACTACACTACACACTACACTACACACTACACTACACACTACACTACACAACTACACACTACACTACACACTACACTACACACTACACTACACACTACACTACACCACTACACACTACACTACACACTACACTACACACTACACTACACACTACACTACACACTATGCACTGCCCCTACAGATCCTACACAACCACATCGCCAGCGTTGAGAAGTTGCCCACCACCACTCTAGGCTGCCCTCTGCTCATCAGCTGCAAGAACTTCCAGGTGGCGACGTTCGTGATGGCGCGCGAGAGAGATTGCCACGACATCCACACCTCGTTGCTACGGCTCTCCAGGCCCGGTGAGTGTGGTGACCGGCTCTCTCCGCTGCTGGATGGAGTTCGCCGTGGTATGGTGGTGGTGGTGATGGAGGTGGTGGTGGTGATGGTGGTGATGGAGGTGGTGATGGTGATGGAGGTGGTGGCGGTGGTGGTGGCGGTGGTGGTGGCGGTGGTGATGGTGGTGATGGAGGTGGTGGTGGTGGTGGTGATGGTGATGGAGGTGGTGGTGGCGATGGTGGTGGTGATGGAGGTGATGGTGGTGGTGGTTGTGTCGACGTTGTTAATGGAGCGTGTGCTAGAGAGATTGCCACGACATCCACACCTCGCTGCTACGGCTCTCCAGGCCCGGTGAGTGTGGTGACCGGCTCTCTCCGCTGCTGGATGGAGTTCGCCGTGGTTCTGGTGGTGGCGGTGGTGATGGTGATGGTGGTGGTGATCGAGGTGGTGGTGGTGGAGGTGGTGATGGAGGAGGTGGTGGTGGCGGTGGTGGTGATGGTGATGGAGGTGGTGGTGGTGATGGTGATGGAGGTGGTGGTGGTGGTGGTGGTGATGGTTGTGGTGGTGGTGATGGTGATGGAAGTGGTGGTGGTGATGGTGGCGGTGATGGTGGTGGTGGTTGTGGCGACGTTCAAGATGGCACGTGAGAGAGATTGCCACGACATCCACACCTCGCTGCTACGGCTCTCCAGGCCCGGTGAGTGTGGTGACCGGCTCTCTCCGCTGCTGGATGGAGTTCGCCGTGGTATGGTGGTGGTGGTGGCGGTGGTGATGGTGGTGGTGTTGGTGATGGAGGTGGTGGCGGTGGTGGTGGTGGCGGTGGTGGTGGTGGTGATGGAGGTGGTGGTGGTGGTGGTGGTGATGGAGGTGGTGATGGTGATGGAGGTGGTGATGGTGGTGGTTGTGGTGGTGGTGATGGTGGTGATGGAGGTGGTGATGGTGGTGATGGAGGTGGTGATGGTGATGGTGGTAGTGGTGATGGTGATGGTGGTGATGGTGGTGATGGAGGTGGTGATGGTGGTGATGGAGGTGGTGATGGTGATGGTGGTGATGGTGGTGGTGGTGATGATGGTGGTGGTGGTGGTGGTGATGATGATGGTGGTGATGGTGATGGTGGTGATGGTGGTGGTGGTGGTGGTGATGGTGGTGATGGTGATGGTGGTGATGATGGTGGTGGTGGTGGTGATGGTGGTGATGGTGATGGTGGTGATGGTGATGGTGGCGGGATCGAACCCAGGACCCTCTCGCGTGCCGGGCGAGGTAGTCAACATCCCCCCCCCTACCCCCCCTGCCCCCCCCTGCCCCCCCTTACCCCCCTACCCCCCCTACCCCCCCCGCCCCCCGCCAGCGCTGTACGAGGAGCTGTACGCCTTCTCGTACAACCCCCAGCGCCGCGAGGAGGAGCGCTCTGGCGGCTGGAGGCTGCTGAGCACGTCCGAGGACTTTGTGCGAATGTGTCTGCCCGGAGCGCTGTGGAGCCGCACGGACGCCAACCGTGACTTCCGGGTCAGCACGCACACGTCACGGACACGTCACAGACACGTCACGGACACGTCACAGACACGTCACAGACACGTCACGGACACGTCACAGACACGTCACAGACACGCTAGTGACACGTCACGGACACGTCACAGACACGTCACGGACACGTCACAGACACGTCACGGACACGTCACAGACACGTCACGGACACGTCACGGACACGTCACGGACACGTCACGGACACGTCACGGACACGTCACGGACACGTCACAGACACGTCACAGACACGTCACGGACACGTCACGGACACGTCACAGACACGTCACAGACACGTCACAGACACGTCACAGACACGTCACGGACACGTCACGGACACGTCACAGACACGTCACAGACACGTCACGGACACGTCACGGACACGTCACAGACACGTCACGGACACGTCACGGACACGTCACAGACACGTCACAGACACGTCACAGATACGTCACGGACACGTCACAGACACGTCACAGACACGTCACGGACACGTCACAGACACGTCACGGACACGTCACGGACACGTCACGGACACGTCACAGACACGTCACGGACACGTCACGGACACGTCACGGACACGTCACAGACACGTCACAGACACGTCACGGACACGTCACAGACACGTCACGGACACGTCACGGACACGTCACGGACACGTCACAGACACGTCACGGACACGTCACAGACACGTCACGGACACGTCACGGACACGTCACGGACACGTCACGGACACGTCACGGACACGTCACGGACACGTCACAGACACGTCACAGACACGTCACGGACACGTCACAGACACGTCACGGACACGTCACAGACACGTCACGGACACGTCACAGACACGTCACGGACACGTCACGGACACGTCACGGACACGTCACGGACACGTCACGGACACGTCACAGACACGTCACGGACACGTCACAGACACGTCACGGACACGTCACGGACACGTCACGGACACGTCACGGACACGTCACAGACACGTCACGGACACGTCACAGACACGTCACGGACACGTCACAGACACGTCACGGACACGTCACGGACACGTCACGGACACGTCACAGACACGTCACAGACACGTCACAGACACGTCACGGACACGTCACGGACACGTCACGCACACGTCACAGACACGTCACGGACACGTCACGGACACGTCACGGACACGTCACGGACACGTCACGGACACGTCACAGACACGTCACGGACACGTCACAGACACGTCACAGACACGTCACGGACACGTCACGGACACGTCACAGACACGTCACGGACACGTCACAGACACGTCACGGACACGTCACAGACACGTCACGGACACGTCACGGACACGTCACACACACGTCACAGACACGTCACAGACACGTCACGGACACGTCACAGACACGTCACAGACACGTCACAGACACGTCACGGACACGTCACAGACACGTCACGGACACGTCACGGACACGTCACAGACACGTCACAGACACGTCACGGACACGTCACGGACACGTCACGGACACGTCACAGACACGTCACGGACACGTCACGGACACGTCACGGACACGTCACGGACACGTCACGGACACGTCACAGACACGTCACAGACACGCCAGTGACACGTCACGGACACGTCACAGACACGTCACAGACACGTCACAGACACGTCACGGACACGTCACGGACACGTCACGGACACGTCACGCACACGTCACGGACACGTCACAGACACGTCACGCACACGTCACAGACACGTCACGGACACGTCACGGACACGTCACGGACACGTCACGGACACGTCACAGACACGTCACAGACACGTCACAGACACGTCACGGACACGTCACGGACACGTCACGGACACGTCACGGACACGTCACGGACACGTCACAGACACGTCACGGACACGTCACGGACACGTCACGGACACGTCACGGACACGTCATGGACACGTCACGGACACACCAGTGACACGTCACGGACACGTCACGGACACGTCACGGACACGTCACGGACACGCTACGGACACACCAGTGACACGCCAGGGACACGCCAGTGACACGCCAGGGACACGCACACACCAGTGACACGCACACACCAGTGACACGCACACACCAGTGACACGCACACACCAGTGACACACACACACCAGTGACACACACACACCAGTGACACACCAGTGACACGCACACACCAGTGACACGCACACACCAGTGACACGCACACACCAGTGACACGCACACACCAGTGACACACACACACCAGTGACACGCACACACCAGTGACACGCACACACCAGTGACACGCACACACCAGTGACACGCACACACCAGTGACACACACACACCAGTGACACACACACACCAGTGACACGCACACACCAGTGACACGCACACACCAGTGACACACACACACCAGTGACACGCACACACCAGTGACACACACACACCAGTGACACACACACACCAGTGACACACACACACCAGTGACACACACACACCAGTGACACGCACACACCAGTGACACGCCATGGGCACGCTACGGACACGCTACAGACACGCCAGTGACACGCTGGGGACACGCCGGGGACACGCCACGTGTGTGTGTATCTCTGTGTGTCACTGTGTGTGTGTCACTGTGTGTGTGTGTCTCTCTGTGTGTGTATCACTGTGTGTGTGTGTGTGTGTCACTGTGTATCACTGTGTGTGTCACTGTGTGTGTCTCTGTGTGTGTGTGTGTATCACTGTGTGTGTGTGTCACTGTGTATCACTGTGTGTGTCACTGTGTGTGTATCACTGTGTGTGTGTGTGTGTCACTGTGTGTATCTCTCTGTGTGTCTCTAGGTATGTGAGACCTACCCCAGTGAGCTCTACGTACCACTG
This sequence comes from Petromyzon marinus, assembly GCF_048934315.1. NCBI lineage: Eukaryota > Metazoa > Chordata > Hyperoartia > Petromyzontiformes > Petromyzontidae > Petromyzon > Petromyzon marinus. Next base: position 5,553,988 of record NC_133742.1, on the reverse strand, counting down.
TGTGTCTCTGTGTGTGTATCACTGTGTGTCACTGTGTGTGTCTCTGTGTGTGTGTGTCACTGTGTATCACTGTGTGTGTCTCTGTGTGTGTGTGTCACTGTGTATCACTGTGTGTGTCACTGTGTGTGTGTATCACTGTGTGTGTGTATCTCTAGGTATGTGAGACCTACCCCAGTGAGCTCTACGTTCCAAGCATCGTGAGCACTCCGATCATCCTGGGCAGCGCCAAGTTCCGTAGCAAGGGCCGGTTCCCTGTGCTGTCGTACTACCACAGGGAGACTGCCGTGAGTGGCTACCACAACAACTACCACAACAAACACCACAACTACCACAACAACCACCACCACCACCACAACAAACACCACCACTACCACAACTACCATAATAAACACCACCACTACCACAACTACCACCACAACCACCACTACCACCACCACCACAACCACCACCACAACAAACACCACCACTACCACAGGGAGACTGCCGTGAGTGGCTACCACAACGACTACCACAACTACCACAACTACCACAACTACTACCACCACTACCACCACTACCACCACCACTACCACAACAACTACCACAACAAACACCACCACAAACACCACCACTACCACAGACTGCCGTGAGTGGCTACCACCACCACAACCACCACAACAAGCACCAACACCACCACTACCACAACAAACACCACCACTACCACTACAACAACAACGACAACAACCACCACCACTACAACAACTACCACAACAACCACCACCACTACCACAGAGAGACTGCCATGAGTGGCTACCACCACCACCACAACAAACACCACCACCACTACCACAACTACCACCACTACCACAACAAACACCACCACTACCACCACTACCACCACCACTACCACAACTACCACAACAAACACCACCACACCTACCACAACAAACACCACCACCACTACCACAACTACCACCACAACTACCACAACAAACACCACCACCACTACCACAACCATCACGACCACCACCACTACCACCACAACCACCACTACCACTACTACAATAACCTCCACAACCACCACTACCACCACCACTACTACCACCACTACCACCACCACTACCACCACCACTACTACCACCACCACCACCACTACCACCATCACCACCACAACTACCACTACCACCACTACCACCACCTCTACCACCACCACCACGACCACCACGACCACCACCACTACCACCACCACAACCACCACCACCATCACTACCACCACCTCTACTACCACCACCACTACCACCAACACCACCACCACTACCACTACCACCAATACCACCACTACCACTACCACCACGACCACCACCACTACCACTACCACCACCACTACCACCACCACCACCACTACCACCACCACCACCACTACCACCTCTACCACCACCACTACCACCACCACTACCACTACCACCACCACCACCACTACCACCACCACCACTACCACCACCTCTACCACAACAAACACCACCACAAACACCACAACTACCACAGACTGCCGTGAGTGGCTACCACCACCACAACCACCACAACAAGCACCAACACCACCACTACCACAACAAACACCACCACTACCACTACAACAACAACGACAACAACCACCACCACTACAACAACTACCACAACAACCACCACCACTACCACAGAGAGACTGCCATGAGTGGCTACCACCACCACCACAACAAACACCACCACCACCACCACTACCACACTACCACAACTACCACCACCACCACTACCACAACAAACACCACCACTACCACCACCACTACCACAACTACCACAATAAACACCACCACACCTACCACAACAAACACCACCACCACTACCACAACTACCACAACTACCACCACAACTACCACAACAAACACCACCACCACTACCACCACAACCATCACGACCACCACCACTACCACCACAACCACCACTACCACTACTACAATAACCTCCACAACCACCACACCACCACCACTACCACCACCACTACTACCACCACTACCACCATCACCACCACCACCACCACTACTACCACCACTACTACCACCACCACCACTACCACCACCACTACTACCACCACCACCACCACTACCACCATCACCACCACTACCACCACTACCACCACCACCACTACCACCACCACCACAACCACGACCACTACCACCACCACTACTACCACCACCACTACCACCACCACCACCACTACCACCACCTCTACCACCACCACCACCACCACTACCACCACCACCACTACCACCACCACCACTACCACCACCTCTACCACAACAAACACCACCACAAACACCACAACTACCACAGACTGCCGTGAGGGCCAGCACCACCACAACCACCACAACAAGCACCAACACCACCACTACCACAACAAACACCACCACTACCACTACAACAACAACGACAACAACCACCACCACTACAACAACTACCACAACAACCACCACCACTACCACAGAGAGACTGCCATGAGTGGCTACCACCACCACAACAAACACCACCACCACCACTACCACACTACCACAACTACCACCACCACTACCACAACAAACACCACCACTACCACCACTACCACCACCACTACCACCACTACCACCACCACTACCACAACTACCACAACAAACACCACCACCACTACCACAACTACCACAACTACCACCACTACCAGCACAACTACCACAACAAACACCACCACCACTACCACCACAACCATCACGCCCACCACCACTACCACCACAACCACCACTACCACTACTACAATAACCTCCACAACCACCACTACCACCACCACTTCCACCACCACTACTACCACCACTACCACCATCACCACCACCACTACTACCACCACTACCACCACCACTACCACCACCACTACTACCACCACTACCACCATCACCACTTCCACCACCACTACTACCACCACTACCACCATCACCACCACCACCACCACTACTACCACCACTACCACCATCACCACCACCACCACCACTACTACCACCACTACCACCACCACTACCACCACCACTACTACCACCACCACTACCACCATCACCACCACTACCACCACTACCACCACCACCACTACCACCACCACCACCACAACCACCACCACTACCACCACCACCACTACTACCACCACCACTACCACCACCACAACCACCACCACCACCACTACCACCACCACTACTACCACCACCACTACCACCACTACCACCACCACTACTACCACTACCACCAATACCGCTACCACTACCACCAATACCACTACCACCACCACCACTACCACCACCTCTACTACCACCACTACCACCACCACCACTACCACCAATACCACCACCACCACCACTACCACCAATACCACCACCACAACCACCACCACTACCACCACCACTACCACCACCACCAATACCACCACCACAACCACCACCACTACCGCCACCACTACCACAACAACCACTACCACCACCACTACCACCACCACCACTACCACCACCACCAATACCACCACTACTACCACCAACACCACCACCATTACCACCACCACAACTACCACTATCACCACTACCACCACCTCTACCACCACCACCACGACCACCACCACCACCACTACCACCACTACCACCACCACCACCACTACTACAATAACCACCACCAAATCAAAACGAGCACCACAACCCCCCTGTTCACCCTCCCTCCCGTTGACCCCCCGTTGACCCCCCGTTGACCCCCCGTTGACCCCCGGCTGGAGCAGGCTGCGCTGTGTCGCTGCAGCCAGCCGCTGTCTGGGTTCAGTGCTCGCTGCCCGGAGGACGAACAACTTCTAAACGCCGTGCGTCGTGCCAACCCTGATAGCGGGCACCTGTACGTGGTGGACACTCGCCCCAAGGTGTCACTCTCACTCACTCACTCACTCGTACACTCACTCATACACTCACTCACACACTCATACACTCACTCACTCATACACTCACTCACACACTCATACACTCATACACTCACACACTCACTCATACACTCACTCACTCACTCATACACTCACTCACTCATACACTCACTCACTCATACACTCACTCACTCATACACTCACTCATACACTCACTCACTCATACACTCACTCACTCACTCATACACTCACTCATACACTCACTCATACACTCACTCACTCACTCATACACACACTCATACACTCACTCACTCATACACTCACTCACTCACTCGTACACTCATACACTCACTCATACATTCACTCACTCACTCATACACTCACTCATACACTCACTCACACATAGCCAGCCCCTGTCAGGGTTTGCTCTGCACACAACGAACAACTTCTAAACGCCGTGCGTCGTGCCAACCCTGATAGCGGGCACCTGTACGTGGTGGACACTCGCCCTAAGGTGTCACTCTCACTCACTCACTCGTACACTCACTCACTCACTCATACACTCACTCACTCACTCATACACTCACTCACTCACTCATACACTCACTCATACACTCACTCACACATAGCCAGCCCCTGTCAGGGTTTGCTCTGCACACAATGAACAACTTCTAAACGCCGTGCGTCGTGCCAACCCTGATAGCGGGCACCTGTACGTGGTGGACACTCGCCCTAAGGTGTCACTCTCACTCACTCACTCATACACTCACTCACTCACTCATACACTCACTCATACACTCATACACTCACTCACTCATACACTCACTCATACACTCACTCATACACTCACTCACTCATACACTCACTCACTCATACACTCACTCACTCACTCATACACTCACTCATACACTCACACACACACTCACTCACACATACACTCACTCATACACTCACTCATACACTCATAGCCAGCCCCTGTCAGGGTTTGCTCTGCACACAATGAACAACTTCTAAACGCCGTACGTCGTGCCAACCCTGATAGCGGGCACCTGTACGTGGTGGACACTCGCCCTAAGGTGTCACTCTCACTCACTCACTCGTACACTCACTCACTCACTCATACACTCACTCATACACTCATACACTCACTCACTCATACACTCACTCATACACTCACTCATACACTCACTCACTCATACACTCACTCACTCATACACTCACTCACTCACTCATACACTCACTCATACACTCACACACACACTCACTCACACATACACTCACTCATACACTCACTCATACACTCATAGCCAGCCCCTGTCAGGGTTTGCTCTGCACACAACGAACAACTTCTAAACGCTGTACGTCGTGCCAACCCTGATAGCGGGCACCTGTACGTGGTGGACACTCGCCCTAAGGTGTCACTCTCACTCACTCACTCGTACACTCACTCACTCGTACACTCACTCACTCATACACTCACTCACACATTCACTCACTCACTCACACACTCATACACTCATACACTCACTCATACACTCACTCACTCACTCATACACTCACTCATACACTCACTCACACACTCACTCATACACTCACTCACTCACTCACACACTCACTCATACACTCACTCACACATAGCCAGCCCCTGTCAGGGTTTGCTCTGCACACAACGAACAACTTCTAAACGCCGTACGTCGTGCCAACCCTGATAGCGGGCACCTGTACGTGGTGGACACTCGCCCTAAGGTGTCACTCTCACTCACTCACTCACTCGTACACTCACACATAGCCAGCCCCTGTCAGGGTTTGCTCTGCACACAATGAACAACTTCTAAACGCCGTGCGTCGTGCCAACCCTGATAGCGGGCACCTGTACGTGGTGGACACTCGCCCTAAGGTGTCACTCTCACTCACTCACTCACTCGTACACTCATACACTCACTCACACACTCACACACTCATACACTCACTCACTCATACACTCACACACTCACTCATACACTCATAGACTCGTACACTCACTCACTCACTCATACACTCACTCATACACTCACTCACTCACTCATACACTCATAGACTCGTACACTCACTCACTCATACACTCACTCATACACTCACTCACTCACTCATACACTCACTCACACACTCACACACTCACACACTCACTCACACACTCACTCACTCACACACTCACTCATACATAGCCAGCCCCTGTCAGGGTTTGCTCTGCACACAATGAACAACTTCTAAACGCCGTACGTCGTGCCAACCCTGATAGCGGTCACCTGTACGTGGTGGACACTCGCCCTAAGGTGTCACTCTCACTCACTCACTCATACACTCACTCATACACTCACTCACTCATACACTCACTCATACATTCACTCATACACTCACTCACTCATACACTCACTCACTCATACACTCACTCACTCACTCATACACTCACTCACACACTCATACACTCACTCATACACTCACTCATACACTCACTCACTCACTCGTACACTCACTCATACACTCACTCACTCACTCACACACTCACTCATACACTCACTCATACACTCACTCATACACTCACTCACTCATACATTCACTCATACACTCACTCATACACTCACACACTCATACACTCACACACTCACTCACACACTCACTCACTCACTCATACACTCATACACTCACTCACTCACTCATACACTCACTCACACACTCACACACTCACTCACACACTCACTCACTCATACACTCACTCACACACTCATACACTCACTCATACACTCACTCATACACTCACTCATACACTCACTCACACATAGCCAGCCCCTGTCAGGGTTTGCTCTGCACACAATGAACAACTTCTAAACGCCGTACGTCGTGCCAACCCTGATAGCGGGCACCTGTACGTGGTGGACACTCGCCCTAAGGTGTCACTCTCACTCACTCACTCGTACACTCACTCATACACTCACTCACTCATACACTCACTCACTCACTCGTACACTCATACACTCACTCATACATTCACTCACTCACTCATACACTCATACACTCACTCACTCATACACTCACTCGTACACTCACTCATACACTCACTCATACACTCACTCGTACACTCACTCACTCACTCATACACTCACTCACACATAGCCAGCCCCTGTCAGGGTTTGCTCTGCACACAATGAACAACTTCTAAACGCTGTACGTCGTGCCAACCCTGATAGCGGGCACCTGTACGTGGTGGACACTCGCCCTAAGGTGTCACTTCTCACTCACTCACTCATACACTCACTCGTACACTCACTCATACACTCACTCATACACTCATACACTCACTCATACACTCACACACTCATACACTCACTCATACACTCACTCATACACTCATACACTCACTCATACACTCACTCACTCATACACTCACTCATACACTCACTCATACACTCACTCATACACTCACTCACTCGTACACTCACACATACACTCACTCACTCGTACACTCACACACACACTCATACACTCACTCATACACTCACTCACTCATACACTCACTCACTCATACACTCACTCATACATTCACTCATACACTCACACACTCACTCACTCACTCATACACTCATACACTCACTCATACACTCACTCATACACTCACTCATACACTCACTCACTCATACACTCACTCATACACACACTCATACACTCACTCACTCATACACTCACTCATACACTCACTCATACACTCATTCACTCATACACTCACTCGTACACTCACTCACTCATACACTCACTCATACACTCATACACTCACTCATACACTCATACACTCACTCATACACTCATACACTCACTCATACACTCATACACTCACTCATACACTCATACACTCACTCATACACTCATTCACTCATACACTCACTCGTACACTCACTCACTCATACACTCACTCACTCATACACTCACTCACTCATACACTCACTCATTCACTCATACACTCACTCATACACTCACACACTCATACACTCACTCACTCATACACTCACACACTCATACACTCACTCACACACTCACTCACACACTCACTCACTCACACACTCACTCACACATAGCCAGCCCCTGTCAGGGTTTGCTCTGCACACAACGAACAACTTCTAAACGCCGTGCGTCGTGCCAACCCTGATAGCGGTCACCTGTACGTGGTGGACACTCGCCCTAAGGTGTCACTCTCACTGACTCACTCACTCGTACACTCACTCACACACTCACTCACTCATACACTCACTCATACACTCACTCACTCATACACTCACTCACACACTCACTCACTCACTCATACACTCACTCATACACTCACTCATACACTCACTCATACACTCACTCATACACTCACTCACTCATACACTCACTCACTCACTCATACACTCACTCATACACTCACTCATACACTCACTCATACACTCACTCACACACTCATACACTCACTCATACACTCACTCACTCATACACTCACTCATACACTCATACACTCACTCACACACTCACTCATACACTCACTCACACACTCACTCACTCATACACTCACTCACACACTCACTCACTCGTACACTCACTCACTCACACACTCACTCACACACACACTCACTCACTCACACACTCACTCATACACTCACTCATACACTCACTCACACACTCACTCACACACTCACTCATACACTCACTCACTCATACACTCACTCACTCATACACTCACTCATACACTCACTCACTCACTTATACACTCACTCACTCATACACTCACTCACTCACACATACACTCATACACTCACTCATACACTCACTCACTCATACACTCACTCACTCACTCATACACTCACTCACACACTCACTCACTCATAAACTCACTCACACACTCACTCATACACTCACTCACTCACTCACGCACTCCCTCACTGAATCAGTTGTAGAGGTGCTAACATACACTCACTCACACACGCACTCACTCACACACTCATACACTCACTCATACACTCACTCATACACTCACTCACTCATACACTCCCTCATACACTCACTCACTCATACACTCACTCATACACTCACTCACTCATACACTCACTCATTCACACACTCACTCATACACTCACTCATACACTCACTCATACACTCACTCACTCATTCACACACTCACTCATACACTCACTCATACACTCACTCACTCACTCATACACTCACTCACTCACTCATACACTCACTCACTCATACACTCATACACTCACTCATACACTCACTCATACACTCACTCATACACTCACTCACTCATACACTCACTCATACACTCACTCACTCACTCATACACTCACTCATACACTCATACACTCACTCATACACTCACTCATACACTCACTCATACACTCACTCACTCATACACTCACTCACTCATACACTCACTCATACACTCACTCATACACTCACTCACTCATACACTCACTCACTCACTCATACACTCACTCACACACTCATACACTCACTCACACACTCACTCATACACTTACTCACTCACTCATACACTCACTCACTCATACACTCATACACTCACTCATACACTCACTCATACACTCACTCACTCACACACTCACTCACACACTCACTCATACACTCACTCACACACTTACTCACTCACACACTCATACACTCACTCATACACTCATACACTCACTCACTCATACACTCACTCACACACTCACTCACTCATACACTCACTCACACACTCACTCACTCATACACTCACTCATACACTCACTCATACACTCACTCATACACTCACTCATACACTCACTCATACACTCACTCACTCACACACTCACTCACTCACTCATACACTCACTCACTCATACACTCACTCACTCACTCATACACTCACTCATACACTCACTCGTACACTCACTCATACACTCACTCACTCACTCATACACTCACTCATTCACACACTCACTCATACACTCACTCATTCACACACTCATACACTCACTCATACACTCACTCACTCATACACTCACTCATACACTCACTCACACACTCATACACTCACACACTCACACACTCACTCACACACTCACTCACGCACTCCCTCACTGATTCAGTTGTAGAGGTGCTAACATACACTCACTCACTCACTCATACACTCACTCGTACACTCACTCATACACACACTCATACACTCACGCATACACACACTCACTCACACACTCACCCACTCACTCATACACTCACACACTCACTCATACACTCACTCACTCATACACTCACACACTCACTCATACACTCCCTCACTGATTCAGTTGTAGAGGTGCTAACATACACTCACTCACTCACTCATACACTCACACATACACTCACTCACTCATACACTCACTCACTCATACACTCACTCATACACTCACTCATACACTCACTCACTCATACACTCACTCACACACTCACACATACACTCACTCACTCATACACTCACTCACACACTCACTCATACACTCACTCACTCATACACTCACTCACACACTCACACATACACTCACTCACTCACGCACTCCCTCACTGATTCAGTTGTAGAGGTGCTAACATACACTCACTCACACACGCACTGACTCACACACTCATACACTCACTCATACACTCACTCATACACTCACTCACTCATACACTCCCTCATACACTCACTCACTCATACACTCACTCATACACTCACTCATACACTCACTCACTCACTCATACACTCACTCATTCACACACTCACTCATACACTCACTCATTCACACACTCACTCATACACTCACTCATACACTCACTCATACACTCACTCATACACTCACTCACACACGCACTCACTCACACACTCACACACTCACTCACACACTCACTCACGCACTCCCTCACTGAATCAGTTGTAGAGGTGCTAACATACACTCACTCACACATTCACTCACACACTCACACACTCACTCATACACTCACTCACGCACTCCCTCACTGATTCAGTTGTAGAGGTGCTAACTCCTCACTGTTCGCTAACCTGCATTGTGAATAACGGCTGGGGTCAGACGAGGTGAAGTGGACCGTAGCCACGGTTTGGTAAGAACCAATCAGACAGCGCCACGTGTGAGTGTGTGATTGGTTAAAGCTGGCCACAAACGAGTATAAGAAGGGGGAGTTCTCTCGCTACACGAAGACCGAAGCCTGGGCTGAAGACAGCCAGGACCCTGGACCCGGCCTCCCAGCCCTTCTGAGGGCTAAGGCTCGGCCTGTCCAGCGGTCAAGACCCACCGGGCCAACGGTGGGTCAGATCGACTCCCCTAGGTCCCGCCAAGCTAGGAGGCTGGTACCGCCTTAGGCTAGGGTAGCGGTAGATGTGTAAGTCCCACCAAGATAGGAGACTGTACCTCCTTAGGCTAGGGTAGTGGTGGATGTGTAAGTCCCACCAAGATAGGAGTCTGTACCTCCTTAGGGTAGGGTAGCGGTGGACGTGTAAGTCCCACCAAGATAGGAGACTACCTCCTTAGGCTAGGGTAGCGGTGGACGTGTAAGTCGCACCAGGATAGGAGTCTGTACCTCCTTAGGCTAGGGTAGCGGTGGACGTGTAAGTCCCACCAAGATAGGAGGCTGTACCTCCTTAGGCTGGGATAGCGGTGGACGTGTAAGTCCCACCAAGATAGGAGTCTGTACCTCCTTAGGCTAGGGTAGCGGTGGACGTGTAGGTCGCACCAGGATAGGAGTCTGTACCTCCTTAGGCTAGGGTAGCGGTGGACGTGTAAGTCCCACCAAGATAGGAGGCTGTACCTCCTTAGGGTAGGGTAGCGGTGGACGTGTAAGTCCCACCAAGATAGGAGTCTGTACCTCCTTAGGCTAGGATAGCGGTGGACGTGTAAGTCCCACCAGGACAGGAGTCTGTGCCTCCTTAGGCTAGGGTAGCGGTGGACGTGTAAGTCCCGTCAAGATAGGAGACTGTACCTCCTTAGGCTGGGATAGCGGTGGACGTGTGAGTCCCACCAAGATAGGAGTCTGGTACCTCCTTAGGCTGGGATAGCGGTGGACGTGTGAGTCCCACCAAGATAGGAGTCTGTACCTCCTTAGGCTAGGGTAGCGGTGGACGTGTAAGTCCCCTACAAGATAGGAGTCTGTACCTCCTTAGGCTGGGATAGCGGTGGACGTGTAAGTCCCACCAAGATAGGAGTCTGTACCTCCTTAGGCTAGGGTAGCGGTGGACGTGTATGTCGCACCAGGATAGGAGTCTGTACCTCCTTAGGCTAGGGTAGCGGTGGACGTGTAAGTCCCACCAAGATAGGAGGCTGTACCTCCTTATGGTAGGGTAGCGGTGGACGTGTAAGTCCCACCAAGATAGGAGTCTGTACCTCCTTAGGCTAGGGTAGCGGTAGACGTGTAAGTCCCACCAAGATAGGAGTCTGTACCTCCTTAGGCTGGGATAGCGGTGGACGTGTGAGTCCCACCAAGATAGGAGCCTGTACCTCCTTAGGCTAGGATAGCGGTGGACGTGTAAGTCCGCACAAGATAGGAGCCTGTACCTCCTTAGGCTAGGATAGCGGTAGGCGTGTAAGTCCCACCAAGATAGGAGGCTGTACCTCCTTAGGCTAGGGTAGCGGTGGACGTGTAAGTCCCACCAAGATAGGAGTCTGTACCTCCTTAGGCTAGGGTAGCGGTAGAAGTGTAAGTCCCACCAAGATAGGAGTCTGTACCTCCTTAGGCTGGGATAGCGGTGGACGTGTGAGTCCCACCAAGATAGGAGCCTGTACCTCCTTAGGCTAGGATAGCGGTGGACGTGTAAGTCCGCACAAGATAGGAGCCTGTACCTCCTTAGGCTAGGATAGCGGTAGGCGTGTAAGTCCCACCAAGATAGGAGGCTGTACCTCCTTAGGCTAGGGTAGCGGTGGACGTGTAAGTCCGCACAAGATAGGAGGCTGTACCTCCTTAGGCTGGGATAGTGGTGGACGTGTAAGTCCCACCAAGATAGGAGTCTGTACCTCCTTAGGCTGGGATAGTGGTAGACGTGTAAGTCCCACCAAGATAGGAGTCTGTACCTCCTTAGGCTAGGGTAGCGGTAGAAGTGTAAGTCCCACCAAGATAGGAGTCTGTACCTCCTTAGGCTAGGGTATCGGTGGACGTGTAAGTCCCACCAAGATAGGAGGCTGTGCCTCCTTAGGCTAGGGTATCGGTGGACGTGTAAGTCCCACCACGATAGGAGTCTGTACCTCCTTAGGCTGGGATAGCGGTGGACGTGTAAGTCTCACCAAGATAGGAGGCTGTACCTCCTTAGGGTAGGGTAGCGGTGGACGTGTGAGTCCCACCAAGATAGGAGGCTGTACCTCCTTAGGCTGGGATAGCAGTGGACGTGTAAGTCTCGCCAAGATAGGAGTCTGTACCTCCTTAGGCTGGGGTAGCGGTGGACGTGTAAGTCCCACCAAGATAGGAGACGGTACCTCCTTAGGCTAGGGTAGCGGTGGATGTGTAAGTACCACCAAGATAGGAGTCTGTACCTCCTTAGGCTGGGATAGCGGTGGACGTGTAAGTCTCATCAAGATAGGAGGCTGTACCTCCTTAGGGTAGGGTAGCAGTGGACGTGTAAGGCCCGCCGAGATAGGAGGCTGTACCTCCTTAGGTATCAAGAGACCTGTGTGTAGGTTATGCTAAGTCCGGAGGCTGTACCTCCTTAGGGTATCGGGTGAGGGGACTGGATACCCCTCTGTGTGTTAAGGACTTGTATGAGGAAAGAATTACAATGAACATTGTGCCTCCTAAGAAGTTTATTCGTTTTTATAAACACTACACACTCACTCACTCATACACTCACTCACTCATACACTCACTCACTCATACACTCATGCACTCACTCACTCATACACTCACTCATACACTCACTCACTCTTACACTCATTCACTCGCTCACTCATACACTCACTCATACACTCACTCACTCATACACTCACTCACTCATACACTCACTCACTCACTCTTACACTCATTCACTCGCTCACTCATACACTCACTCATACACTCACTCACTCATACACTCACTCACTCTTACACTCATTCACTCATTCACTCGCTCACTCATACACTCACTCGCTCACTCATACACTCACTCATACACTCACTCATACACTCACTCACTCATACACTCACTCATACACTCACTCACCTCACAGATACTCACCGCACAGACACTCACCACACGCTCACCATGCAGATACTCACCACACACCACACACTCACCACACACTCACCACTCATCACACACACCACACTCACCACACAGACACTCACCACACACTCACCACACAGACACTCATCACACACAACACCACACACTCACCACACAGACACCACACACTCACCACACACTCACCACACAGACACTCACCACACACTCACCACACACTCACCACCGACTCTGACACTGCCATTGTGAACCCTGAGAGACACCCTGTCGACCTCTGACCCTGTCGACCTCTGTGACCCTGTCGACCTCTGTGACCCTGTCGACCTCTGTGACCCTGTCGACCTCTGTGACCCCGGTGACCCAATTTACCTCCCCCAGTGACCCAGAATGACCCTCACGACCCCGTCACCCCCACGACCCCTGTGACCCCCCGGCGACCCCTGTGACCCCCGGCGACCCCGTTTACCCCTGCGACCCCGGGTGACGCCCACCCACCACCCTCCACCCACCCCACCAGATCAACGCGATGGCGAACCGTGCAGTTGGCAAGGGCTACGAGAACGAGGACCACTACACGGACATCAAGTTCCACTTCATGGGCATAGAGAACATCCACGTGATGAGGGCCAGCCTCACCAAGCTGCTGGAGGGTGAGCGGGCTGGCCTCACCACTCGCTCGCTCACTCACTCGCTCGCTCACTCACTCGCTCACCACTCGCTCACTCACTCGCTCGCTCACTCACTCACTCGCCACTCGCTCACTCACTCGCTCGCTCACTCACTCGCTCGCTCACTCGCTCACTCACTACTCGCTCACTCACTCGCTCGCTCACTCTCGCATCGAGAACATCCACGTGATGAGGGCCAGCCTCACCAAGCTGCTGGAGGGTGAGCGGGCTGGCCTCACCACTCGCTCGCTCACTCACTTGCTCGCTCGCTCACTCGCTCACCACTCGCTCGCCACTCGCTCACTCACTCGCTCGCTCACCACTCGCTCGCTCACTCACTCACTTACTCACCACTTGCTCGCCACTCGCTCGCTCACTCACTCACTCACGCATCAACAACATCCACGTGATGAGGGTCAGCCTCACCAAGCTGCTGGAGGGTGAGCGGGCTGGCCTCACCACTCGCTCGCTCACTCACTCGCTCGCTCACTCACTCGCTCACCACTCGCTCACTCACTCGCTCGCTCACCACTCACTCACTACTCACTCACTCACTCGCTCGCTCACTCTCGCATCGAGAACATCCACGTGATGAGGGCCAGCCTCACCAAGCTGCTGGAGGGTGAGCGGGCTGGCCTCACCACTCGCTCGCTCACCACTCGCTCGCTCACTCACTCACTCGCTCGCTCGCCACTCGCTCACTCGCTCGCTCGCTCACTCACTCACTCGCTCGCTCACTCACTCGCTCACTACTCGCTCACTCACTCGCTCGCTCACTCTCGCATCGAGAACATCCACGTGATGAGGGCCAGCCTCACCAAGCTGCTGGAGGGTGAGCGGGCTGGCCTCACCACTCGCTCGCTCACTCACTCGCTCGCTCACTCACTCGCTCACCACTCGCTCACTCACTCGCTCACTCACTCGCTCACTCACTCACTACTCGCTCACTCACTCGCTCGCTCACTCTCGCATCGAGAACATCCACGTGATGAGGGCCAGCCTCACCAAGCTGCTGGAGGGTGAGCGGGCTGGCCTCACCACTCGCTCGCTCACCACTCGCTCGCTCACTCACTCACTTACTCACCACTTGCTCGCCACTCGCTCGCTCACTCACTCACTCACCCGCTCACTCACCACTCGCTCGCTCACTCGCTCACCACTCACTCGCTCACTCACCACTCGCTCGCTCACTTACTCGCTCGCTCACTCACTCGCTCACCACTCGCTCACTCACTCGCTCGCTCACTCACTCACTACTCGCTCACTCACTACTCGCTCACTCACTCGCTCGCTCACTCTCGCATCGAGAACATCCACGTGATGAGGGCCAGCCTCACCAAGCTGCTGGAGGGTGAGCGGGCTGGCCTCACCACTCGCTCGCTCACTCACTCACTCACTCGCTCGCTCACTCACTCGCTCACTACTCGCTCACTCACTCGCTCGCTCACTCACTCACTACTCGCTCACTCACTCGCTCACTCACTCGCTCACCACTCGCTCACTCACTCGCTCACTCACTCACTACTCGCTCACTCACTCGCTCGCTCACTCTCGCATCGAGAACATCCACGTGATGAGGGCCAGCCTCACCAAGCTGCTGGAGGGTGAGCGGGCTGGCCTCACCACTCGCTCGCTCACTCACTCACTCACTCGCTCGCTCACTCACTCGCTCACTACTCGCTCACTCACTCGCTCGCTCACTCACTCACTACTCGCTCACTCACTCGCTCACTCACTCGCTCACCACTCGCTCACTCACTCGCTCACTCACTCACTACTCGCTCACTCACTCGCTCGCTCACTCTCGCATCGAGAACATCCACGTGATGAGGGCCAGCCTCACTAAGCTGCTGGAGGGTGAGCGGGCTGGCCTCTCCACTCGCTCGCTCACTCACTCGCTCGCTCACTCACTCACTCACTCGCTCGCCACTCGCT
Source organism: Petromyzon marinus (assembly GCF_048934315.1). Taxonomy (NCBI): domain Eukaryota; kingdom Metazoa; phylum Chordata; class Hyperoartia; order Petromyzontiformes; family Petromyzontidae; genus Petromyzon; species Petromyzon marinus. Next base: position 5,537,241 of record NC_133742.1, on the reverse strand, counting down.
CACTCACTCGCTCGCTCACCACTCGCTCGCTCACTCACTCACTTACTCACCACTTGCTCGCCACTCGCTCGCTCACTCACTCACTCACTCACGCATCAACAACATCCACGTGATGAGGGCCAGCCTCACCAAGCTGCTGGAGGGTGAGCGGGCTGGCCTCACCACTCGCTCGCTCACTCACTCGCTCGCTCACCACTCACTCACTACTCGCTCACTCACTCGCTCGCTCACTCACTCACTACTCGCTCACTCACTCGCTCGCTCACTCTCGCATCGAGAACATCCACGTGATGAGGGCCAGCCTCACCAAGCTGCTGGAGGGTGAGCGGGCTGGCCTCACCACTCGCTCGCTCACCACTCGCTCGCTCACTCACTCGCTCACCACTCACTCACTCACCACTCGCTCGCTCACTCACTCACTTACTCACCACTTGCTCGCCACTCGCTCGCTCACTCACTCACTCACCCGCTCACTCACCACTCGCTCGCTCACTTACTCGCTCGCTCACTCACTCGCTCACCACTCGCTCACTCACTCGCTCGCTCACTCACTCACTACTCGCTCACTCACTCACTACTCGCTCACTCACTCGCTCGCTCACTCTCGCATCGAGAACATCCACGTGATGAGGGCCAGCCTCACCAAGCTGCTGGAGGGTGAGCGAGCTGGCCTCACCACTCGCTCGCTCACTCACTCGCTCGCTCGCTCACTCGCTCACCACTCGCTCGCTCACTCGCTCACTCGCTCACCACTCGCTCACTCACTCGCTCGCTCACTCTCGCATCGAGAACATCCACGTGATGAGGGCTAGCCTCACCAAGCTGCTGGAGGGTGAGCGGGCTGGCCTCACCACTCGCTCGCTCACTCACTCACTCACTCGCTCGCTCACTCACTCGCTCACTCACTCACTACTCGCTCACTCACTCGCTCGCTCACTCTCGCATCGAGAACATCCACGTGATGAGGGCCAGCCTCACTAAGCTGCTGGAGGGTGAGCGGGCTGGCCTCACCACTCGGTCGCTCACTCACTCGCTCGCTCACTCACTCACTCACTCACTCGCTCGCCACTCGCTCACTCACTCGCTCGCTCACCACTCGCTCGCTCACTCACTCACTTACTCACCACTTGCTCGCCACTCGCTCGCTCACTCACTCACTCACGCATCAACAACATCCACGTGATGAGGGCCAGCCTCACCAAGCTGCTGGAGGGTGAGCGGGCTGGCCTCACCACTCGCTCGCTCACTCACTCGCTCGCTCACCACTCACTCACTACTCGCTCACTCACTCGCTCGCTCACTCACTCACTACTCGCTCACTCACTCGCTCGCTCACTCTCGCATCGAGAACATCCACGTGATGAGGGCCAGCCTCACCAAGCTGCTGGAGGGTGAGCGGGCTGGCCTCACCACTCGCTCGCTCACTCACTCGCTCGCTCACCACTCACTCACTACTCGCTCACTCACTCGCTCGCTCACTCACTCACTACTCGCTCACTCACTCGCTCGCTCACTCTCGCATCGAGAACATCCACGTGATGAGGGCCAGCCTCACCAAGCTGCTGGAGGGTGAGCGGGCTGGCCTCACCACTCGCTCGCTCACCACTCGCTCGCTCACTCACTCGCTCACCACTCACTCACTCACCACTCGCTCGCTCACTCACTCACTTACTCACCACTTGCTCGCCACTCGCTCGCTCACTCACTCACTCACCCGCTCACTCACCACTCGCTCGCTCACTTACTCGCTCGCTCACTCACTCGCTCACCACTCGCTCACTCACTCGCTCGCTCACTCACTCACTACTCGCTCACTCACTCACTACTCGCTCACTCACTCGCTCGCTCACTCTCGCATCGAGAACATCCACGTGATGAGGGCCAGCCTCACCAAGCTGCTGGAGGGTGAGCGAGCTGGCCTCACCACTCGCTCGCTCACTCACTCGCTCGCTCGCTCACTCGCTCACCACTCGCTCGCTCACTCGCTCACTCGCTCACCACTCGCTCACTCACTCGCTCGCTCACTCTCGCATCGAGAACATCCACGTGATGAGGGCCAGCCTCACCAAGCTGCTGGAGGGTGAGCGGGCTGGCCTCACCACTCGCTCGCTCGCTCACTCGCTCACCACTCGCTCACTCACCACTCGCTCGCACACCACTCGCTCACTCACTCGCTCACTCACTCGCTCGCTCACCAATCGCTCGCTCAATCACTGACCACTTGCTCGCTCACTCACGCATCGAGAACATCCACGTGATGAGGGCCAGCCTCATCACTCGCTCACCCACCCACCCACTCGCTCACTCACCACTCACTCGCTCACTCACTCACTCGCTCACTCACCACTCACTCACTACTCGCTCACCCACCCACCCACTCGCTCACTCACCCACCCACTCGCTCACTCACCACTCACTCACTCACTTACTCACTCGCTCACTCACTCACTCGCTCACTCACCACTCACTCACTACTCGCTCACTCACTCACTCACTTACTCACTCACTCGCTCACTCACTCACTCACTTACTCACTCACTCGCTCACTCGCTCGCTCACTCACCACTCACTCACCACTCGCTCACTCACTCACTACTCGCTCACTCACTACTCGCTCACTCACTCGCTCGCTCACTCTCGCATCGAGAACATCCACGTGATGAGGGCCAGCCTCACCAAGCTGCTGGAGGGTGAGCGGGCTGGCCTCACCACTCGCTCGCTCACTCACTCACTCACTCGCTCGCTCACTCACTCGCTCACTACTCGCTCACTCACTCGCTCGCTCACTCACTCACTACTCGCTCACTCACTCGCTCACTCACTCGCTCACCACTCGCTCACTCACTCGCTCACTCACTCACTACTCGCTCACTCACTCGCTCGCTCACTCTCGCATCGAGAACATCCACGTGATGAGGGCCAGCCTCACCAAGCTGCTGGAGGGTGAGCGGGCTGGCCTCACCACTCGCTCGCTCACTCACTCACTCACTCGCTCGCTCACTCACTCGCTCACTACTCGCTCACTCACTCGCTCGCTCACTCACTCACTACTCGCTCACTCACTCGCTCACTCACTCGCTCACCACTCGCTCACTCACTCGCTCACTCACTCACTACTCGCTCACTCACTCGCTCGCTCACTCTCGCATCGAGAACATCCACGTGATGAGGGCCAGCCTCACTAAGCTGCTGGAGGGTGAGCGGGCTGGCCTCACCACTCGCTCGCTCACTCACTCGCTCGCTCACTCACTCACTCACTCACTCGCTCGCCACTCGCTCACTCACTCGCTCGCTCACCACTCGCTCGCTCACTCACTCACTTACTCACCACTTGCTCGCCACTCGCTCGCTCACTCACTCACTCACGCATCAACAACATCCACGTGATGAGGGCCAGCCTCACCAAGCTGCTGGAGGGTGAGCGGGCTGGCCTCACCACTCGCTCGCTCACTCACTCGCTCGCTCACCACTCACTCACTACTCGCTCACTCACTCGCTCGCTCACTCACTCACTACTCGCTCACTCACTCGCTCGCTCACTCTCGCATCGAGAACATCCACGTGATGTGGGCCAGCCTCACCAAGCTGCTGGAGGGTGAGCGGGCTGGCCTCACCACTCGCTCGCTCACCACTCGCTCGCTCACTCACTCGCTCACCACTCACTCACTCACCACTCGCTCGCTCACTCACTCACTTACTCACCACTTGCTCGCCACTCGCTCGCTCACTCACTCACTCACCCGCTCACTCACCACTCGCTCGCTCACTTACTCGCTCGCTCACTCACTCGCTCACCACTCGCTCACTCACTCGCTCGCTCACTCACTCACTACTCGCTCACTCACTCACTACTCGCTCACTCACTCGCTCGCTCACTCTCGCATCGAGAACATCCACGTGATGAGGGCCAGCCTCACCAAGCTGCTGGAGGGTGAGCGAGCTGGCCTCACCACTCGCTCGCTCACTCACTCGCTCGCTCGCTCACTCGCTCACCACTCGCTCGCTCACTCGCTCACTCGCTCACCACTCGCTCACTCACTCGCTCGCTCACTCTCGCATCGAGAACATCCACGTGATGAGGGCCAGCCTCACCAAGCTGCTGGAGGGTGAGCGGGCTGGCCTCACCACTCGCTCGCTCACTCACTCACTCACTCGCTCGCTCACTCACTCGCTCACTACTCGCTCACTCACTCGCTCGCTCACTCACTCACTACTCGCTCACTCACTCGCTCACTCACTCGCTCACCACTCGCTCACTCACTCGCTCACTCACTCACTACTCGCTCACTCACTCGCTCGCTCACTCTCGCATCGAGAACATCCACGTGATGAGGGCCAGCCTCACTAAGCTGCTGGAGGGTGAGCGGGCTGGCCTCACCACTCGCTCGCTCACTCACTCGCTCGCTCACTCACTCACTCACTCACTCGCTCGCCACTCGCTCACTCACTCGCTCGCTCACCACTCGCTCGCTCACTCACTCACTTACTCACCACTTGCTCGCCACTCGCTCGCTCACTCACTCACTCACGCATCAACAACATCCACGTGATGAGGGCCAGCCTCACCAAGCTGCTGGAGGGTGAGCGGGCTGGCCTCACCACTCGCTCGCTCACTCACTCGCTCGCTCACCACTCACTCACTACTCGCTCACTCACTCGCTCGCTCACTCACTCACTACTCGCTCACTCACTCGCTCGCTCACTCTCGCATCGAGAACATCCACGTGATGAGGGCCAGCCTCACCAAGCTGCTGGAGGGTGAGCGGGCTGGCCTCACCACTCGCTCGCTCACCACTCGCTCGCTCACTCACTCGCTCACCACTCACTCACTCACCACTCGCTCGCTCACTCACTCACTTACTCACCACTTGCTCGCCACTCGCTCGCTCACTCACTCACTCACTCACCCGCTCACTCACCACTCGCTCGCTCACTTACTCGCTCGCTCACTCACTCGCTCACCACTCGCTCACTCACTCGCTCGCTCACTCACTCACTACTCGCTCACTCACTCACTACTCGCTCACTCACTCACTCGCTCACTCTCGCATCGAGAACATCCACGTGATGAGGGCCAGCCTCACCAAGCTGCTGGAGGGTGAGCGAGCTGGCCTCACCACTCGCTCGCTCACTCACTCGCTCGCTCGCTCACTCGCTCACCACTCGCTCGCTCACTCGCTCACTCGCTCACCACTCGCTCACTCACTCGCTCGCTCACTCTCGCATCGAGAACATCCACGTGATGAGGGCCAGCCTCACCAAGCTGCTGGAGGGTGAGCGGGCTGGCCTCACCACTCGCTCGCTCGCTCACTCGCTCACCACTCGCTCACTCACCACTCGCTCGCACACCACTCGCTCACTCACTCGCTCACTCACTCGCTCGCTCACCAATCGCTCGCTCAATCACTCACCACTTGCTCGCTCACTCACGCATCGAGAACATCCACGTGATGAGGGCCAGCCTCATCACTCGCTCACCCACCCACCCACTCGCTCACTCACCACTCACTCGCTCACTCACTAACTCGCTCACTCACCACTCACTCACTACTCGCTCACCCACCCACCCACTCGCTCACTCACCCACCCACTCGCTCACTCACCACTCACTCACTCACTTACTCACTCGCTCACTCACTCACTCGCTCACTCACCACTCACTCACTACTCGCTCACTCACTCACTCACTTACTCACTCACTCGCTCACTCACTCACTCACTTACTCACTCACTCGCTCACTCGCTCGCTCACTCACCACTCACTCACCACTCGCTCGCTCACTCACCACTCACTCACTCACCACTCACTCACTCACTCACCACTCACTCACTCACTTACTCACTCACTCGCTCACTCACTCACTCGCTCACTCACCACTCACTCACTACTCGCTCACTCACTCACTCGCTCACCTACCCACTCACTCGCTCACTCACTCGCTCACTCACTCACTCACCACTCGCTCACTCATTCGCTTACCACTCGCTCACTCACTCACTCACCACTCACTCACTACTCACTCACTCACTCACCCACTCACTCACTCACTCACTCGCTCGCTCACCTACCCACTCACTCGCTCGCTCACTCACTCACTCACCACTCACTCACTACTCGCTCACTCACTCACTCGCTCACTCACCACTCACTCACTACTCGCTAACTCACTCACTCGCTCACCTACCCACTCACTCGCTCACTCACTCACTCGCTCGCTCACTCACTCACCACTCACTCACTACTCGCTCACTCACTACTCGCTCACTCACTCGCTTACCACTCACTCACCACTCGCCCGCTCACCACTCATTCACCCACTCACCACTCACTCACTCGCTCACCCGTTCGCCCACTCACCCGCTCGCCACTCACTCACCCGCTCACCACTCACTCACCCACTCACCACTCACCCGCTCACCACTCACTCACCCGCTCACCACTCACTCGCCCACTCACTCACCCACTCACCACTCGCCCGCTCACTCACTCACCCGCTCACCACTCACCCGCTCGCCCACTCACTCACTCACCCACTCACTCACTCACTCACTCACCCGCTCACCACTCACTCACCCACTCACCCACTCACTCACTCACTCACCCACCCACCTACTCACTCACTCACACACTCACCCACTCACTCACTCAGTCACCCACTCACTCACTCACTCACCCACTCACCCACTCACTCACCCACTCACTCACTCAGTCACCCACTCACTCACCCGCTCACCACTTACTCACCCGCTCACCACTCACTCACTCACCACTCACCCACTCACCACTCACTCACCCACTCACTGTAGGACCACACTAATAGCTGTGTTGTTGTTGTTGTGGTTGTTTTTGTTGTTGATCTGCGCTCAGTCTGCCAGACCAAGAACCTCAGCTCGGGTGACTTCATCACGGGGCTGGAGAGCAGTGGGTGGCTCCGTCACATCAAGACCGTGATGGACACAGCCGTGTTCATCGCCAAGGTCACGTGTGTCACTGTGTGTGTCACTCTGTGTGTTAAACTGAAATATGTAACTAATAAGCTTGTGCCGGAGGCCCCGGGGGGCCAGGCGTCTATGACGTCTCCTGGCCAAACCCCAATTGGCGGAGCCAGGAGATTGAATATTTACCCTCGGGGCTCCTCCAGAAAAAACGAAAAGCCATTATGGGTGGCCACGTGGAATGGTCAAACGCTCACTGCGGAGGAGAGGCTGCCACTCCTCTGTCGGGAGCTGGACCGGTACCGCCTGGATCTATGTGGCATTTAGGAGGTCCGGTGGACCGGCTCTGGCTCCTGCCACCATGAGGGGTGGACAGTCCTCTACTCGGGGCAGGAGACTGCCAAACAACAGGGAGTGGCTCTTCTTTTGAACAAAATAATGACGGGGGCGTGGGAGCATGGCGATGAGGTGTGGGAAGCTGTAAGCCCCAGGCTACTTTGGGCTCGCCTTCCCATCAACCGGAGGCGAGGAGTGGTGGTCGTGGTTACTTATGCCCCCACCGAAGACGAACATCCGTGGAGGGATGCAGGCAAAGCCGATGAGTCAGATGCCTTCTATAACCTCCTGTCACAGGTGCTGGCTAAAGTGGCCCCTCGGGATAGAGTCATCATGTTTGGTGACTTCAATGCCCGAGTTGGTCATGATACTGGCACCTGGTCTGGAGTGATTGGAGGGCATGGGCCAGATCAGCTCAATAACAACGGTAGGAGGCTGCTAGATTTTTGTGCAGCCCATGGGCTTGTAGTTACCAACACGCTGTTCCGGCATCGGCGCATCCACACAACATCATGGATGCATGCCGGGTCCAAGCAAGAACATCTGCTGGACTACATAGTGACGGACCAGCGGATGCGAGCCCATGTCCTTGACTCCAGGACCTACCGTGGAGCTGATCTGCCCTCTGACCATCGACTAGTCATCTGTAAGATGCGCCTGCCATTCTTCCCCTCCGGTGGTGGGTGTACACCCAGGACCCCATTCCAACCTAAAGTGGCCTGGTCTCAGTTATCTGATGAAAGTTGCAAGCGAGAATTTCATCATCGCTTGCGGCTGGGATTGGCATCGTCCCCGACTCCTCCTGATGTCGAGGGTAAATGGGCGAGGTTTAGGACTGTGACTCATGCAGCTGCAATGGCTGCTTTGGGTACGCGGTCCAGACCTCCCCAGAGACCCTGGCTGACAGAGGAGGTGTTCAGGATGGTTGAGAAAAAGCGACAGGCCCACTGTCATCGGCTACAGAATCCCACGTCAGAGAATGAGGAGGCTTACCGCAGCCTTCGCTCGGAGGTTCGGAGAGCCGTGAGGCGCTGCAAGGATGGGTGGTGGTCGCGGGTTGCTGAGGAGATGGAGTCTGCCTCAGTGGCCCGTGATCACAAATCTCTATTTAACTCCATCAAAAAAGTAACCTGCAGCGCCACACCTATTACCATCATTAGGGGAAAAAACGGTGATCCAATCTCCGACCCCCAGGAACAGGTTTGCAGATTTGCTGAGCATTTCTGTGAGGTCCTGGGGGAGGGAAAATCCCTCAGCCAGGAAAACATCGTGGCACAAAGTGAGGATGACCCTGCTGAGGCTGCGGTGCCTCAAATATTGGAAGAAGTCACCCCCTGTGAGTGGCTGGCTGAGGTGCCATCTGTTGAGGAAGTACTGAAGGCGATCCGGAGTCTGAGACCAGGAAAGGCAGCGGGCAGAGATGATCTCCCAAGCGAAATGCTGAGGGAGGGTGGCGTTTGTGCACAGACTGCCCTATATGACATCATAACAACGGTCTGGACCACTGGACGGGTTCCGCAGGATTGGAATGATGCCCTTGTGGTCCCCCTTTTTAAGAAGGGGGACCGCACAGACTGTAACAACTATAGGGGCATCTCACTCCTCAGTGTGCCGGGAAAGGTCCTGGCAAGGATTATTCAGCATCGCCTTGCCAGGCACGCTGAGGAGAGGCTTGCGGAGCCCCAATGCGGTTTCAGGAAAGGGCGGTCCTGCACAGATGCCATATTTTCTGTCCGTCTGCTACAGCAGAGGTGTAGGGAATTCCAACAAGACCTACATCTCTGCTTTATTGACCTGGTCAAGGCCTATGATACCATCAGTAGGCCTGGGCTCTGGGTTGTTCTTCATTCTTTTGGAGTACCTGACCCTCTGCTCACGATCATTAAGGACCTTCATGATGGTGAGCGGGCCCGGGTAAAACTACGTGGCCGGAAGTCAGAGCCATTCCCTGTAAACCTTGGGGTGCGATAGGGATGTCCTCTGGCTCCCACATTATTTAACATCTATTTTGACCACGTAGTTCGTGAAGCCTTCAATAGCTGTACCGGGGGAATCTCCATATGGTACAGATATAATGGGAGGCTAATCGATGCCCGGGTGCGGTCAAGGGATGGCTCCCTATTGCTCAACCACGTTATGTATGCTGATGATTTGGTAATAGCTGCTCTTTCAGAGGAGGAGTTGGAGACGCTGCTGCTGAGACTGGAGCGTGCCACTAAGAGATGGAGCCTTACCATCAGCCCAACCAAGACTAAGCACCTGCCTGGGCATTTTGTACCATCGGACACTCCACCCCCACAACTCCCAATCGGTGATGGGGCAGTTGTGGAGAGAGTGGAGAGTTTCCCATACCTGGGCAGTGTGCTTATGACTGGCTCCAGTTTAACAGCAGAGGTCTCACTCCGAATCAGTCGAGCGGCACTATCTTTTCATCGGTTGCGTAACGCTGTGTGGAAGCTACCTGGTCTGTCGCTCCGCACTAAGCTTCAGGTCTTCTCGGCCACGGTCATTCCCTCCCTTCTCTACGCTTGCGAAACGTGGACCCCCCTAATGGAACATCTTCGCCGGTTAGAAACATTTAGGCTTGCCTGCCTACGATTCATCCTGGGTTTAACCAGACTGGATTGTGTGAGGAGCTCACAAATCCTTGAAAGATCTGGGCAAGGTCCCATCGGTGAGCTCCTCCGGCGGGCAAGGCTGTGTTGGCTGGGTCATGTAGCCCGCATGCCCAGCCACCACATGCCGAAACAGCTTTTGTTCGGCCGGATTGAGGGGGCTAGGTGGGCGCGGCATGGGCTAGAGAAGAGATGGAGTGATGTGGTACAGGAGGACGTGGAGCTGAGTGGACTTGCTGATGACTGGTACCAGCGGTGTCAAGATCTGCCTCTGTGGAGGAGGCTCGTAAAGGACGCTACTGGGCAGTTTTAGGCAGTCGCCCTCCAACAACAACGGAGGGCGGAGGAGCGATGCTCACAACAACGAGCGGAGCGCCAGGTGGCTAAAGCACAGCAGGTTGGCACAGTAGGGGGCACAGGTGGTGCATCAGCCAGTCATCTCAGTCATTCGACCCGTGGCACCTGCTGGGTCTGCCCCGTGACCTCCTGCCAGCGGGCGTTCGACACTTCACGTGGCCTCAGGGTGCACATGGCCTGGCACAAGCGTCGTGGTGACGTCACCGCCACTTAGTGGCGAATGGCGGTTGTTGTTGTTGTGTGTCACTGTGTGTGTCACTGTGCGTGTCACTGTGTGTGTGTGTCACTGTGTGTGTCAATGTGTGTGTCACTGTGTGTGTCACTGTGTGTGTCAATGTGTGTGTGTCACTGTGTGTGTGTCACTGTGTGTGTGTCAATGTGTGTGTGTGTCACTGTGTGTGTCAATGTGTGTGTGTGTGTCACTGTGTGTGTGTCACTGTTTGTGTGTCACTGTTCGTGTCACTGTGCGTGTGTGTGTCACTGTGTGTGTCAATGTGTGTGTCAGCGTGTGTGTTTGTGTCACTGTGTGTGTCACTGTTTGTGTCACTGTGCGTGTCAATGTGCGTGTGTGTGTCACTTTGTGTGTGTGTTACTGTGTGTGTCTGTGTGTGTGTGTCACTGTGTGTGTGTGTCACTGTGCGTGTGTGGGTGTTTCTATGTGTGTGTGATGTGGTGGTGGTGGTGGTGGTAGTGGTGGTTTTGATGGTGGTGATGATGGTAGTGGTGGTGGTGGTGATGGTGGTGATGGTGGTGATGGTGGTGGTGATGATGGTGGTGGTGGTGATGGTGGTGATGGTGATGGTGGTGATGGTGATGGTGGTGATGGTGATGGTGGTGATGGTAGTGATGGTGGTGATGGTGGTGGTGGTGGTGATGATGGTTGTGATGGTGGTGATGGTGGTGGTGATGATGGTGATGGTGGTGATGGTGATGGTGGTGGTGATGGTGGTGGTGGTGGTGGTGATGATGGTTGTGATGGTGGTGATGGTGATGGTGGTGGTGATGGTAGTGATGGTGATGGTGATGATGATGATGGTGATGGTGGTGATGGTTGTGATGGTGGTGGTGGTGATGGTGGTGATGGTTGTGATGGTGGTGGTGGTGATGGTGGACTCTGCAGGCCGTGGTGAGCGAGCGTGCCAGCGTGCTCGTCCACTGTTCGGACGGCTGGGACCGCACAGCACAGGTCTCCTCGCTGGCGTCGCTCCTCATCGACCCCTTCTACCGCTCCACTCGCGGATTCATGGTGACCACATCGACAACAACATCGCCAACACCACTAACACCACCAACATCACCACCAACATCGCCAACAACACCACCACCAACACCACCAACACCACTACTAACACCACCAACATCGCCACCGACACCACCAGCACTACTAACACCACTACTAACACCACTACTAACACCACCAACATCGCCAACAACATCGCCACCAAGATCACCACCACTACTAACACCACTACTAACACCAACACTACTACCACCACCAACATCGCCACCAACATCGCCACCAACACCACCAACACTACCACCAACACCACTACCACCATCGCCAACAACATCGCCACCAACATCACCACCAACACTACTAACACCACCAACATCGCCAACAACATCGCCACCAACACCACCAACACCACTACTAACACCACCAACATCGCCAACAACATCGCCAACAACATCGCCAACAACACTACCACCACCACCAACATCGCCAACAACATCGCCACCAACACCACCAACACCACTACTAACACCACCAACATCGCCAACAACATCGCCACCAACACCACCAACACCACTACTAACACCACCAACATCGCCAACAACATCGCCACCAACACTACTAACATCACTACTAACACCACCAACATCGCCAACAACATCACCACCAACACCACCACCAACACCACTACTAACACCACCAACATCGCCAACAACATCGCCACCAACACCACCAACACCACTACTAACACCACCAACATCGCCAACAACATCGCCACCAACACTACTAACACCACTACTAACACCACCAACATCGCCAACAACACTACTAACACCACCAACATCGCCAACAACATCACCACCAACACCACCACCAACACTACTAACACCACTACTAACACCACCAACATCGCCAACAACATCGCCAACAACATCGCCACCAACACTACTAACACCACTACTAACACCACCAACATCGCCAACAACACTACTAACACCACCAACATCGCCAACAACATCACCACCAACACCACCACCAACACTACTAACACCACTACTAACACCACCAACATCGCCAACAACATCGCCAACAACATCGCCACCAACACTACTAACACCACTACTAACACCACCAACATCGCCAACAACACTACTAACACCACCAACATCGCCAACAACATCACCACCAACACCACCACCAACACTACTAACACCACTACTAACACCACCAACATCGCCAACAACATCGCCAACAACATCGCCACCAACACTACTAACACCACTACTAACACCACCAACATCGCCAACAACATCACCACCAACACCACCACCAACACCACCAATACCACTACTAACACCACCAACATCGCCAACAACATCGCCAACAACATCGCCACCAACACCACCAACACCACTACTAACACCACCAACATCGCCACCAACATCGCCACCAACATCGCCACCAACATCACCAACACTACTACTAACACCAACACTACCACCATCACCACCAACACCACTACTACCACCATCACTACCACCACTACTAACACCAACATCGCCACCAACACCACCAATACTTCTAACACCACTGCTAACACCAACACCACCAACACTACTACCACCACTACTAACACCAACATCGCCACCAACACCACCACCAACATCACCACCACTACAACTGCCACCAACATCGCCACCAACACTACCACCACTACTACTAACACCAACACTACCACCGACACTACCACCATCACCACCAACACCACTACTACTACCACTACTAACACCACTACTAACACCAACATCGCCACCAACACAACCACCAACATCACCACCACTACTACCACCACCAACATCGCCACCAACATCACCGCCACCACCACCAACACTACTAACACCATCACCACTACCACCACTACTACTACCACTACTAACACCACTACTAACACCAACATCGCCACCAACACGACCATCAACACCACTACCACCATCACCACTACCACCACTACTACCACCAACACTACTACCACTACTACCACCAACACTACCACCATCACCACCAACACCACTACTACCACCACCACTACCACCACCACTACTACCACCAACACTACCACCATCACCACCAACACCACTACTACTACCACCACCACTACCACCAACACCACCAACACCACCACCAACACCACTACCACCAACACTACCACGACTACTACCACCACTACTACGACCAACACTACCACCATCACCACCAACACCAATACCACCAACACCACCACCACCAACACTACCACCAACACTACCAACACCACCACCAACACTACCACGACCAACACTCCAACCAACACCACCACCACCAACACCACCACCAACACCACCACCAACACCATCAACACCACCACCAACACCACCAACATCACCACCACTACTACCACCACCAACATCGCCACCAACATCACCGCCACCACCACCAACACTACTAACACCATCACCACTACCACCACTACTACTACCACTACTAACACCACTACTAACACCAACATCGCCACCAACACGACCATCAACACCACTACCACCATCACCACTACCACCACTACTACCACCAACACTACTACCACTACTACCACCAACACTACCACCATCACCACCAACACCACTACTACCACCACCACTACCACCACTACTAACACCAACATCGCCACCAACACCACCAATACTACTAACACCAAAACTAACACCAACACTACCACCATCACCACCACTACTACTACCACTACTAATACCACTACTACCACCAACACCACCACTACTACCACCACTACTCCCACCAATACTACCACTACTACTACCACCAACATCACCACCAACACCACCACCACTACTAACACCAACACTGCCAACACTACTACCAACACTTGCACCACCAACACCACCACTACTACCACCACTAATACCAACACCACCACTACTAGCACCACTACTACCACTACTACTACCACCAACATCACCACCAACATCACCAACACCACTACCACCACTACTAACACCAACACTACCACCAACACCACCACTACTACCACCACTAATACCAACACCACTACCACCAACACCACCACTATTACCACCACTACTACCACTACTACTACCACCAACATCACCACCAACATCACCACCAACACCACCAACACCACTACTAACACCAACACTACCACCAACATCACCACCAACACCACCACCACTACTACCACCAACACCACCACCATCACCACCACCACTACTACCACCACTACTACCACCACTACTACCACCACCACCACCACTACTACTACCACCAACACTACTACCACTACCACCACTACTAACACCAACACTACCACCAACACTACCACCATCACCACCACCAACACCAACACCACTACCACCAACACTACCACCACTACTACCACCCACACCACCACTACCACCACTACTACCACCAACCCCATCGCCACCAACACCACTACTACTACCACCACCACTACCACCAACACCACCAACACCACTACCACCACTACTACCACCATCACTACCAACACCACTACCACCACTACTACCACCATCACCACCAACACCACTACCACCACTACTACCACCAACACCACCAACACCACTACCACCACCGCTACTACCACCACTACCACCACCAACACTACCACCATCGCCACCATCGCCACCAACACCACTACCACCAACACCACGACCACCAACACCACCAACACCACTACCACCAACACTACCACCACTACTACCACCAACACCACCACCACTACTTCCACCAACACTACCACCATCACCACCAACACCACTACTACTACCACCACCACTACCACCAACACCACTACCACCAACACCACTACCACCAACACCACTACCACCATCACCACCAACACCACCAACACCACTACCACCACTACTACTACCACTACTACCACCACTACTACCACCAACACTACCACCACTTCTACCACCATCACCACCAACACCACTACCACCAACACCACTACCACCAACACCACCAACACCACTACCACCAACACTTCCACCACAACTACCACCACTCCTACCACCAGCACTACCACCACTATCACCACCACTACCACCACTACTACCACCATCACCACCAACACCACTACCACCACTACTACCACCAACACCACCAACACCACTACCACCACCACTACTACCACCACTACCACCACCAACACTACCACCATCGCCACCATCGCCACCAACACCACTACCACCAACACCACGACCACCAACACCACCAACACCACTACCACCAACACTACCACCACTACTACCACCAACACCACCACCACTACTTCCACCAACACTACCACCATCACCACCAACACCACTACTACTACCACCACCACTACCACCAACACCACCAACACCACTACCACCAACACCACTACCACCATCACCACCAACACCACCAACACCACTACCACCACTACTACTACCACTACTACCACCACTACTACCACCAACACTACCACCACTTCTACCACCATCACCACCAACACCACTACCACCAACACCACTACCACCAACACCACCAACACCACTACCACCAACACTTCCACCACAACTACCACCACTCCTACCACCAACACTACCACCACTATCACCAAGAACACCACCACTACTACCACCACCACCACCAACATCACTACCACCACTACTACCACCAACACCACCACTACTACCACCACTACTACCACCTACACTACCACCAACACCACCAACATCACCACCAACACTACCACCAATACTACCACCACTACTACCACCACTACTACCACTACTACCACCACTACTACCACTACTACCACCACTACTACCACCAACACTACCACCAACACTACCACTAACACCACCAACATCACCACCAACCCCAATACCACCAACACTACCACCACTACCACCATCACCACCAATACCACTACGACCACTAAGACCAACACCACCAACGCTACCACCACTACTACCACCAACACTATCACCAACACTACCACCAACATTACCACCACCACCAACACTACCACCAACACCACCACCAACACCACCAACACCACCAACAACACCACCAACACTACCACCACCAACACCACCACCAGCACCACCACCAACACCACTACCACCATCACCACCAACACCACCAACACCACTACCACCACTACTACTACCACTACTACCACCACTACTACCACCAACACTACCACCACTACTACCACCATCACCACCAACACCACTACCACCAACACCACTACCACCAACACCACCAACACCACTACCACCAACACGTCCACTACAACTACCACCACTCCTACCACCAACACTACCACCAACACTACCACCATCACCACCAACACCACTACTACGACCACCACCACTACCACCACCAACACTTACACCATCAATACCACCCTCACCACCAACACCACCAACACCACCACCAACACTACCACCATCGCTACCACCCTCACCACCAACACCACCACTACTACCACCACTACCACCACTACCAACACCACCACTACTACCACCACTACTACCACCAACACTACCACCAACACCACCAACATCACCACCAACACTACCACCAACACTACCACCACTACTACCACCACTTCCACCACTACTACCACCACTACTACCACCAACACTACCACCAACACTACCACCAACACCACCAACATCACCACCAACACCAATACCACCAACACTACCACCAACACTACCACCACTACTACCATCACCACCAACACCACTACCACCACTACTACCACCACTACTACCACTACTACCACCACTACTACCACCAACACTACCACCAACACTACCACCAACACCACCAACATCACCACCAACACCAATACCACCAACACTACCACCAACACTACCACCAACACTACCACCAACACCAACAATACCACCAACACCACCACCAACACCACCAACACCACCAACAACACCACCAACACTACCACCACCAACACCACCACCAACACCACCACCAACACCACTACCACCATCACCACCAACACCACCAACACCACTACCACCACTACTACTACCACTACTACCACCACTACTACCACCAACACTACCACCACTACTACCACCATCACCACCAACACCACTACCACCAACACCACTACCACCAACACCACCAACACCACTACCACCAACACTTCCACCACAACTACCACCACTCCTACCACCAACACTACCACTATCACCACCAACACCACTACTACTACCACCACCACTACCACCACCAACACTTACACCATCACTACCACCCTCACCACCAACACCACCAACACCACCACCAACACTACCACCATCGCTACCACCCTCACCACCAACACCACCACTACTACCACCACTACCACCACTACCACCACTACCACCACCAACACCACCACTACTACCACCACTACCACCACCAACACCACCACTACTACCACCACTACTACCACCAACACTACCACTAACACCACCAACATCACCACCAACACTACCACCAACACTACCACCACTACTACCACCACTACCACCACTACTACCACCACTACTACCACCACTACTACCACCAACACTACCACCAACACTACCACCAACACCACCAACATCACCACCAACACCAATACCACCAACACTACCACCAACACTACCACCACTACTACCATCACCACCAACACCACTACTACCACCAACACCACTACCACCATCACCACCAATACCACTACCACCAACACCACCAACGCTACCACCACTACTACCACCAACACTATCACCAACACTACCACCAACACTACCACCACCACCAACAATACCACCAACACCACCACCAACACCACCACCAACACCACCACCAACACCACCAACAACACCACCAACACTACCACCACCAACACCACCACCAACACCACCACCAACACCACCACCAACACCACCACCATCACCGCCAACACCACCACCACTACTACCACCACTACTACCACCAACACTACCACCATCACCACCAACACCACTACTACTACCACCACCACTACCACCAACACCACCAACACCACCACCAACACCACTACCACCAACACTACCACGACTACTACCACCACTACTACGACCAACACTACCACCATCACCACCAACACCAATACCACCAACACCACCAACACTACCACCAACACTACCAACACCACCACCAACACTACCACGACCAACACTCCAACCAACACCACCACCACCAACACCACCACCAACACCACCACCAACACCATCAACACCACCACCAACACCACCAACACTACCACCACTACTACCACCAACACCACCACCACCATCACTACCACCAACACTACCACCAACACTACCACCACCAACACTACCACCAACACCACCACCAATACCACCATCAACACTACCACCAATACCACCACCATCACTACCACCAACACCACCACCAACACTACCACCAACACCACCACCAAAACCACCAACACCACCACCAACACCACCAACAACACCACCAACACCACCACCAACATCACCACCAACACTACCACCAACACTACCACCAACACCACCACCATCACGACCACCAATATTACCAACACCACCACCAACACTACCACCACCAACACTACCACCACCAACACCAACAACACCAACACCACCAACACTACCACCAACACCACCAACACCACCATCACGACCACCAACACCACCACCAACACTACCACCAACACCACCACCAACACCACCACCAACACCACCAACACCACCACCACCAACACCACCACCAACACTACCACCACCAACACCACCACCAACACCACCACCAACACCACCACCAACACTACCACCAACACTACCACCAACACCACCAAGACCACCACCAACACTACCACCAACACTACCACCAACACCACCAACACCACCACCAACACCACCACCAACACCATCAACACCACCACCAACACCACCAACACTACCACCACTACTACCACCAACACCACCACCAACACCACCACCATCACTACCACCAACACCACCACCAACACTACCACCAACACCACCACCAAAACCACCAACACCACCACCAACACCACCAACACCACCACCAACACCACCAACACCACCACCACCACCAACACTACCACCAACACCACCACCATCACGACCACCAATATTACCAACACCACCACCAACACTACCACCACCAACACCACCACCAACACCACCAACACCACCACCAACACTACCACCACTTCTACCACCAACACTACCACCAACACCACCAACACCACCACCATCACGACCACCAACACCACCACCAACACTATCACCAACACCACCACCAACACCACCACCAACACCACCACCACCACCAACACTACCACCAACACCACCACCAACACCACCAACACCAACACCACCAACACCACCACCAACACTACCACCAACACTACCACCAACACCACCAACACCACCACCAACACTACCACCAACACTACCACCACCACTACCACCAACACCACCAACACCACCACCACCACCAACACTACCACCACCAACACCACCACCAACACCAACACCACCACCAACACCACCACCACCAACACCACCACCAACACTACCACCAACACCACCACCACCAACACCACCACCACCACCAACACTACCACCAACCCTACCAACAACACCACCAACAACACCACCAACACCACCACCAACACTACCACCAACACCACCAACACCACCACCAACACCACCAACACTACCACCAGCACTACCACAAACACTACCACCAACACCACCAACACCACCACCAACACTAACACCAACACTACCACCAACACTACCACCAACACTACCACCAACACCACCAACACCACCACCAACACCACTACCAACACTACCACCACCAACACCACCAACACCACCACCACCAACACCACCACCAACACCACCACCAAGACCACCACCAACACCACCACCAACACTACCACCAACACTACCACCAACACTACCAACACCACCACCAACACTACCACGACCAACACTCCAACCAACACCACCACCACCAACACCACCACCAACACCACCACCAACACCATCAACACCACCACCAACACCGTCAACACCACCACCAACACCACCAACACTACCACCACTACTACCACCAACACCACCACCACCATCACTACCACCAACACTACCACCAACACTACCAACACCACCACCAACACTACCACGACCAACACTCCAACCAACACCACCACCACCAACACCACCACCAACACCACTACCACCAACACTACCACGACTACTACCACCACTACTACGACCAACACTACCACCATCACCACCAACACCAATACCACCAACACCACCACCACCACCAACACTACCACCAACACTACCAACACCACCACCAACACTACCACGACCAACACTCCAACCAACACCACCACCACCAACACCACCACCAACACCACCACCAACACCATCAACACCAACACCACCAACACTACCACCACTACTACCACCAACACCACCACCACCACCATCACTACCACCAACACTACCACCAACACTACCACCACCAACACTACCACCAACACCACCACCAATACCACCATCAACACTACCACCAATACCACCACCATCACTACCACCAACACCACCACCAACACTACCACCAACACCACCACCAAAACCACCAACACCACCACCAACACCACCAACACCACCACCAACACCACCAACACCACCACCAACACCACCACCAACACTACCACCAACACTACCACCAACACCACCACCATCACGACCACCAATATTACCAACACCACCACCAACACTACCACCACCAACACTACCACCACCAACACCAACACCACCAACACCACCACCACCAACACTACCACCACTACTACCACCAACACTACCACCAACACCACCAACACCACCACCATCACGACCACCAACACCACCACCAACACTACCACCAACACCACCACCAACACCACCACCAACACCACCAACACCACCACCACCAACACCACCACCAACACTACCACCAACACCACCACCAACACCACCACCACCAACACCACCACCAACACCACCACCAACACTACCACCAACACTACCACCAACACCACCAAGACCACCACCAACACTACCACCAACACTACCATCAACACTACCACCAACACCACCAACACCACCAACACCACCACCAACACTACCACCAACACTACCACCAACACCACCAACACCACCAACACCACCACCAACACCATCAACACCACCACCAACACCACCAACACTACCACCACTACTACCACCAACACCACCACCAACACCACCACCATCACTACCACCAACACCACCACCAACACTACCACCAACACCACCACCAAAACCACCAACACCACCACCAACACCACCAACACCACCACTAACACCACCAACACCACCACCAACACCACCACCAACACTACCACCAACACCACCACCATCACGACCACCAATATTACCAACACCACCACCAACACTACCACCACCAACACCACCACCAACACCACCAACACCACCACCAACACTACCACCACTACTACCACCAACACTACCACCAACACCACCACCATCACGACCACCAACACCACCACCAACACTATCACCAACACCACCACCAACACCACCACCAACACCACCACCACCACCAACACCACCACCACCAACACCACCACCAACACTACCACCAACACCACCACCAACACCACCAACACCACCACCAACACCACCAACACCACCACCAACACCACCACCAACACTACCACCAACACTACCACCAAGACTACCACCACCACTACCACCAACACCACCAACACCACCACCACCACCAACACTACCACCACCAACACCAACACCACCACCAACACCACCACCACCAACACCACCACCAACACTACCACCAACACCACCAACACCACCACCAACACTACCACCAACCCTACCAACAACACCACCAACACCACCACCAACACTACCACCAACACCACCAACACCACCACCAACACCACCAACACTACCACCAGCACTACCACAAACACTACCACCACCAACACCACCACCAACACTACCACCAACACTACCACCAACACTACCACCAACACCACCAACACCACCACCAACACCACCAACACCACCACCAACACTACCACCAACACCACCACCACCAACACCACCACCACCAACACCACCACCAACATTACCACCAACACCACCACCAACACCACCACCAACACCACCACCAACACTACCAACACTACCACCACCAACACTACCACCAACACCACCACCAACACCACCACCAACACTACCACCAACACCACCACCAACACCACCACCACCAAGACCACCACCACCAACACCACCACCACCAACACTACCACCACCAACACTACCACCAACACTACCACCAACACCACCAACACCACCACCAACACCACCACCAACACCACCACCAACACTACCACCACCAACACCAACACCACCAACACCACCACCAACACCACCACCAACACTACCACCAACACCACCACCAACACCACCACCACCACCAACACTACCACCAACCCCACCACCAACACCACCAACACCACCACCAACACTACCACCAACACTACCACCAACACCACCACCAACACTACCACCACCAACACTACCACCACTACTAGCACCAACACCACCACCACCAACACCACCACCAACACTACCAACACCACCACCAACACCACCAACACCAACACCACCACTAACACCACCACCACTAACAACACCACCACCAACACTACCACCAACACCACCACCAACACTACCACCAACACTACCACCAACACTACCACCAACACCACCAACACTACCACCAACACCACCACCAACACTACCACCAACACCACCACCAACACCACCACCACCAACACTACCACCAACACTACCACCAACACCACCACCAACACCACCACCAACACCACCAACACCAACACCACCACTAACACCACCACCAACACCACCACCAACACCACCACCACCACCAACACCACCAACACCACCAACACCACCACCACCAACACCACCACCAACACTACCACCAATACCACCAACACCAACACCACCACCAACACCACCACCACCAACACCACCACCAACACTACCACCACCACCACCAACACCACCACCAACACGACCACCAACACCACCACTAACACTACCACCAACACTACCACCAACACCACCACCAACACCACCACCACCAACACTACCACCAACACCACCACCAACACCACCACCAACACCACCAACACCACCAACACCACCACCACCAACACCACCACCAACACTACCACAAACACCACCAACACCAACACCACCACCAACACTACCACCACCAACACTAGCACCAACACTACCACCAACACTACCACCAACACCACCACCAACACCACCACCAACACCACCACCAACACCACCACCAACACCACCATGCCCTCTGTGTGTGTCTGAAGGTGCTGGTGGAGAAGGAGTGGATCTCGTTTGGACACAAGTTCTCTCACAGGTACCCTAGCAACTGGGTGTGTGTGTACGTGTGTGTGTACACGTGTGTGTACACGTATGTGTGTACGTGTGTGTGTGTGTGTGTACACGTGTGTGTGTGTGTACACGTGTGTGTGTACACGTGTGTGTGTACACGTGTGTGTGTACACGTATGTGTGTTCACGTGTGTGTGTGTGTGTGTACGTATGTGTGTACGTGTGTGTGTATGTGTGTGTGTGTGTACGTGTGTGTGTAAGTGTGTGTGTGTACGTGTGTGTGTGTAAGTGTGTGTGTGTGTGTACCTGTGTGCGTACCTGTGTGTGTACCTGTGTGTACCTACCTCCTCGCGGTGCCGGACGGGCAACTCTGTCGTGGACAGCGCTGTGGGGGGAGATCCAATTTTGATTGGCTCCTCCCCTCATGGCATATGTGTCCACCACAGGGGCTAAACGGGGGCTCTGGACGGGTGCGAGGGGCTGGTAACCCCTCCACCTTCAATTAATTACCACGAAACTACGAATGAAATATGTAACAACTAAGCTTGTGCCGGAGGCCCCGGGGGGCCAGGCGTCTATGACGTCTCCTGGCCAAACCCCAATTGGCGGAGCCAGGAGATTGAATACCTACCCTCGGGGCTACTCCAGAAACAACGAAAAGCCACTACGGTTGGCCACGTGGAATGTTCGAACGCTCACTGCAGAGGAGAGGCTGCCACTCCTCTGTCGGGAGCTGGACCGGTACCGCCTGGATCTATGCGGCATTCAGGAGGTCCGGTGGACCGGCTCTGGCTCCTGCCACCATGAGGGGTGGACAGTCCTCTACTCGGGGCAGCAGACTGCCAAACAACAGGGTGTGGGTCTTCTTTTGAACAAAAGAATGAAGGGGGCGTGGGAGCGTGGCGGTGAGGTGTGGGAAGCTGTAAGCCCCAGGCTACTTTGGGCTCGCCTTCCCATCAACCGGAGGCGAGGAATGGTGGTCGTGGTTACTTATGCCCCCACCGAAGATGAACATCCGTGGAGGGATGCAGGCAAAGCCGATGAGTCAGATGCCTTCTATGACCTCCTGTCACAGGTGCTGGCTAAAGTGGCCCCTCGGGATAGAGTCATCATGTTGGGTGACTTCAATGCCCGAGTTGGTCATGATACTGGCACCTGGTCTGGAGTGATTGGAGGGCATGGGCCAGATCAGCTCAATAACAACGGTAGGAGGCTGCTAGATTTTTGTGCAGCCCATGGGCTTGTAATTACCAACACGCTGTTCCGGCATCGGCGCATCCACACAACATCATGGATGCATGCCGGGTCCAAGCAAGAACATCTGCTGGACTACATAGTGACGGACCAGCGAATGCGAGCCCATGTCCTTGACACCAGGACCTACCGTGGAGCTGATCTGCCCTCTGACCATCGACTAGTCATCTGTAAGATGCGCCTGCCATTCTTCCACTCCGGTGGTGGGTGTACACCCAGGACCCCATTCCAACCTAAAGTGGCCTGGTCTCAGTTATCTGATGAAAGTTGCAAGCGAGAATTTCATCATCGCTTGCGGCTGGGATTGGCATCGTCCCCGACTCCTCCTGATGTCGAGGGTAAATGGGCGAGGTTTAGGACTGTGACTCATGCAGCTGCAATGGCTGCTTTGGGTACGCGGTCCAGACCTCCCCAGACACCCTGGATGACAGAGGAGTTGTTCACGATGGTTGAGAAAAAGCGACAGGCCCACTGTCATCGGCTACAGAATCCCACGTCAGAGAATGAGGAGGCTTACCGCAGCCTTCGCTCGGAGGTTCGGAGAGCCGTGAGGCGCTGCAAGGATGGGTGGTGGTCGCGGGTTGCTGAGGAGATGGAGTCTGCCTCAGTGACCCGTGATCACAAATCTCTATTTAACTCCATCAAAAAAGTAACCTGCAGCGCCACACCTATTACCATCATTAGGGGAAAAAACGGTGATCCAATTTCTGACCCCCAGGAACAGGTTCGCAGATTTGCTGAGCATTTCTGTGAGGTCCTGGGGGAGGGAAAATCCCTCAGCCAGGAAAACATCGCGGCACAAAGTGAGGATGACCCTGCTGAGGCTGCGGTGCCTCAAATATTGGATGAAGTCACCCCCTGTGAGTGGCTGGCTGAGGTGCCATCTGCTGAGGAAGTATTGAAGGCGATCCGGAGTCTGAGACCAGGAAAGGCAGCGGGCAGAGATGATCTCCCAAGCGAAATGCTGAGGGAGGGTGGCGTTTGTGCACAGACTGCCCTATATGACATCATAACAACAGTCTGGACCACTGGACGGGTTCCGCAGGATTGGAAGGATGCCCTGGTGGTCCCCCTTTTTAAGAAGGGGGACCGCACAGACTGTAACAACTACAGGGGCATCTCACTCCTCAGTGTGCCGGGAAAGGTCCTGGCAAGGATTATTCAGCATCGCCTTGCCAGGCACGCTGAGGAGAGGCTTGCGGAGCCCCAATGCGGTTTCAGGAAAGGGCGGTCCTGCACAGATGCCATATTTTCTGTCCGTCTGCTACAGCAGAGGTGTAGGGAATTCCAACAAGACCTACATCTCTGCTTTATTGACCTGGTCAAGGCCTATGATACCATCAGTAGGCCTGGGCTCTGGGTCGTTCTTCGTGCTTTTGGAGTACCTGACCCTCTGCTCACGATCATTAAGGACCTTCATGATGGTGAGCGGGCCCGGGTAAAACTACGTGGCCGGGAGTCAGAGCCATTCCCTGTACACCTTGGGGTGCGACAGGGATGTCCTTTGGCTCCCACATTATTTAACATCTATTTTGACCACGTAGTTCGTGAAGCCTTCAATAGCTGTACCGGGGGAATCTCCATATGGTACAGATATAATGGGAGGCTAATCGATGCCCGGGTGCGGTCAAGGGATGGCTCCCTATTGCTCAACCACGTTATGTATGCTGATGACTTGGTAATAGCTGCTCAGTCAGAGGAGGAGTTGGAGACGCTGCTGCTGAGACTGGAGCATGCCACTAAGAGGTGGGGCCTTACCATCAGCCCCACCAAAACTAAGCACCTGCCTGGGTATTTTGTACCATCGGACACTCCACCACCACAACTCCCAATCGGTGATGGGGCAGTTGTGGAGAGAGTGGAGAGTTTCCCATACCTGGGCAGTGTGCTTATGACTGGCTCCAGTTTAACAGCAGAGGTCTCACTCCGAATCAGTCGAGCGGCAATATCTTTTCATCGGTTGCGTAACGCTGTGTGGAAGCTACCTGGTCTGTCGCTCCGCACTAAGCTTCAGGTCTTCTCGGCCACGGTCATTCCCTCCCTTCTCTATGCTTGCGAAACGTGGACCCCCCGAATGGAACATCTTCGCCGGTTAGAAACATTTAGGCTGGCCTGCCTACGATCCATCCTGGGTTTAACCAGACTGGATTGTGTGAGGAGCTCACAAATCCTTGAAAGATCTGGGCAGGGTCCCATCGGTGAGCTCCTCCGGCAGGCAAGGCTGCGATGGCTGGGTCATGTAGCCCGCATGCCCGGCCACCGCATGCCGAAACAGCTTTTGTTTGGCCGGATTGAGGGGGCTAAGCGGGCGCGGCACGGGCTAGAGAAGAGATGGAGTGATGTGGTACAGGAGGACGTGGAGCTGAGTGGACTTGCCGATGACTGGTACCAGCGGTGTCAAGATCGGCCTCTGTGGAGGAGGCTCGTGAAGGATGCTACTGGGCAGTTGGAGGCAGTCGCCCTCCAACAACAACGGAGGGCGGAGGAGCGACGCTCACAACAGCGAGCGGAGCGCCGGGTGGCTAAAGCACAGCAGGTTGGCACAGTAGGGGGCACAGGTGGTGCATCAGCCAGTCATCTCAGTCAGTCGACCCGTGGCACCTGGGTCTGCCCCGTGACCTCCTGCCAGCGGGCGTTCGACACTTCACGTGGCCTCAGGGTGCACATAGCCTGGCACAAGCGTCGTGGTGACGTCACCGCCACTTAGTGGCGAATGGCGGTTGTTGTTGTTGTTGTGTATGTGTATGTGTGTGTACGTGTGTGTGTGTGTACCTGTGTGTGTGTGTACCTGTGTACGTGTGTGTGTGTACGTGTGTGTGTGTGTACGTGTGTATCTGTATATGTGTGTGTTTGTGTACGTGTGTGTGTGTACCTGTGTGTGTACGTGTGTGTGTGTATATGTGTGTGTGTGTACGTGTGTTTGTGTGTACCTGTACGTGTGTGTACCTGTACGTGTGTGTGTGTACATGTGTGTGTATGTGTGTATATGTATAAATGTGTACGTGTGTAAGTGTGTGTGTGTACGTGTGTGTACATGTGTGTGTGTATGTATGTGTACGTGTGTGTTTGTACGTGTGTATGTGTGTGTATATGTATATGTGTGTACGTGTGTGTATATGTGTGTGTACGTGTGTATGTGTGTGTGTGTATATGTGTATGTATATGTGTGTGTATGTGTATGTGTGTGTACCTGTGTGTGTGTACGTGTGTGTGTGTGTACGTGTGTGTACGTGTGTGTGTGTGTACGTGTGTACGTGTGTGTGTGTGCGTTGTGTGTGTGTACGTGTATGTGTGTGTATGTGTAGTGGTTAGCGCTACGCTGCGCTACAAACCTGGCTACGACCCGAGTTTGATTCCCGCTCACGGCCAACGCCACCGCCAGTGACGATTCTCTGAACCGGTCCTGGGCCTCCCCTAGGTCGACTCAGCCTCAAATGAGTTACCTGGTGGTGGTGGTGCAGTGAACATCTCCACAGGGGGAGAGACAAAGGCGGCCGGGCGTGGTGGTGGATCCGGCCACACCACCACCCACCTCTGTGTGTGTAGCCACAGTGCCGGTAGCCTTCATAGGTAGTGCTGCTTCTACTCGCTAACAGCACTTGCCCCTACAGCCTGTTACAGGCTACCTGGGGGAGCTTTGTCTTTGGTGTTTGATGGTAGTGATGATGGTGGTGGGGGTGATGGTGATGATGGTGGTGGGGGTGATGATGATGATGATGATTGTGGTGGTGGTGATGGTGGTGGTGATGGTGGTGGTGATGGTGGTGGTGGGGGTGATGGTGGTGGTGGGGGTGATGATGGTGGTGGTGGTGGTGATGATGATGATGATGGGGTGAATGGTAGTGGTGGTGGTGATGGTGGTGGTGGTGGTGATGGTGATGGGGGTGGTGAAAGTGGGGGTGGTGAAGGTGATGGTGGTGATGATGGTAGTGTTGATGATGATGATGATGGTAGTGATGGTGATGATGATGATGGTGGTGATGATGATGGTGGTGATGATGATGGTGGTGATGATGATGGGGTGAATGGTAGTGGTGGTGGTGGTGGTGATGGTGATGGGGGTGGTGAAGGTGGTGATGGTGATGGGGGTGGGGGTGGTGAAGGTGGGGGTGGTGAAGGTGATGGTGGTGATGGTGATGGGGGTGATGGTGATGGGGGTGAGGGTGGTGAAGGTGATGGTGGTGATGATGGTGGTGTTGGTGATGATGATGATGATGTTGGTGATGATGATGTTGGTGATGATGATGATGTTGGTGATGATGATGTTGGTGATGATGATGATGATGATGTTGATGACGATGACGACGACGGTGTTGATGATGATGGTGGTGGTGTTGGTGATGATGTTGGTGTTGGTGTTGATGATGATGATGGTGATGTTGGTGTTGGTGACGATGACGACGGTGAAGTTTGACCTCTCTCCCTCCAGGTGCGCTCACCTGGAGGGCGAGGGCAAGGAGGCTCTGGGGGAGCTTTGTCTTTGGTGTTTGATGGTGGTGATGATAGTGATGGTGGTGTTGGTGATGATGGTGGTGGTGGTGGTGTTGGTAATGATGATGGTGACGACGACGGTGTTGATGATGATGATGGTGGTGATGGTGATGGTGGTGATGATGATGATGGTGTTGGTGATGATGATGATGGTGTTGGTGGTGATGATGATGATGGTAGTGTTGATGATGATTATGGTGTTGATGATGATGATGGTGATGATGATGGTGTTGGTGGTGATGATGATGGTGTTGGTGATGATGATGATGATGGTGGTGTTGGTGTTGGTGATGATGATGGTGGTGTTGGTGATGATGGTGGTGGTGGTGGTGTTGGTAATGATGATGGTGACGACGACGGTGTTGATGATGATGTTGGTGATGATGATGATGGTGATGGTGGTGGTGGTGGTGTTGGTGATGATGACGACGGTGAAGTTTGACGTGTCTCCCTCCAGGTGCGCTCACCTGGAGGGCGAGGGCAAGGAGGCCTCGCCGGTGTTCGTCCAGTTCCTGGAGTGCGTCTGGCAGCTGGGTGAGCAGTTTCCCCGTGCCCTGGAGTTCTCCGAGAGGCTGCTGCTGCAAGTCCACGACCACGTCCACTCGTGCCAGTTCGGCAATTTCCTCGGCAACTGCCAGAGGGAGCGGCGGCAACTTCGGTGAGCGGCGACGGCGGTGGCGCAACAACAACAACAACAGCCGCAACCACAGCGACCACAACCACAACCAAAACTGCCACCACAACCACCACCACAACAACCACCACAACCACCATAACCGCAACCACAACCACCATAACCACCACCACAACCACCACAACCACCACAACCACCACCACAACCACCACCACAACCACCACCACAACCACCACCACCACAACTGCCACCACAACCACCACCACAACCACCACAACCACCATAACCGCAACCACAACCACCACAACCACCATAACCGCAACCACAACCACCACAACCACCATAACCACCACCACAACCACCACAACCACCACAACTACCACCACAACTACCACCACCACAACCGCCACCACAACCACCACAACCACCACCACAACCAGTGACAGTGCAGCCACCACCACAACCACCACCACAACCACCACCACAACCACCACCAGTGACATTGCAGCCACCACCACCACAACCACCACCAGTAAAACAGTGATACTCCAGCCACCACCACCACCGCAACCACTACAACAACCACCACAACCACCACCACAACCACCACCACAACCACCATCACAACCAACACAACCACCATCACAACCACCACAACCAGGGGTTGAACCCACGACCTCCTGCGTACCAGGCGAGGTAGTCAACATCTCTCAGTGTCTGGGATTGAACCCACGACCTCCTGCGTACCAGGCGAGG
Source organism: Petromyzon marinus (assembly GCF_048934315.1). Classification (NCBI taxonomy): domain Eukaryota; kingdom Metazoa; phylum Chordata; class Hyperoartia; order Petromyzontiformes; family Petromyzontidae; genus Petromyzon; species Petromyzon marinus. Next base: position 5,505,967 of record NC_133742.1, on the reverse strand, counting down.
TAGTCAACATCTCTCAGTGTCTGGGATTGAACCCACGACCTCCTGCGTACCAGGCGAGGTAGTCAACATCTCTCAGTGTCTGGGATTGAACCCACGACCTCCTGCGGTCCAGGCGAGGTCGTCAACATCTCTCAGTGTCTGGGATTGAACCCAAAACCTCCTGTAGATCAGGCGAGGTAGTCAACATCTCTCAGTGTCTGGGATTGAACCCACGACCTCCTGCGTACCAGGCGAGGTAGTCAACATCTCTCAGTGTCTGGGATTTAACCCAAAACCTCCTGTAGATCAGGCGAGGTAGTCAACATCTCTCAGTGTCTGGGATTGAACCCACGACCTCCTGTGTACCAGGCGAGGTAGTCAACATCTCGCCACCGCCATTTTCCCCGAACTAGCACTTGCCCCGGCGGCATTCGAAGGCTACGGCGCCTTCATCTTTGCCTTTATGATCCCCGCAGCATTGAGGAGCGCACCCATTCGCTGTGGGCTCACCTGTGGGAACAACGAGCTACATTCACAAACCCCCTCTACCGCCCGGAGGACTCTCACCACTCACTCACCGCCTTGTGGCCTGATACCTCACCCTGCCTCTTCAAGTGAGACTCACCACCACTCACTCACTCACTGTCTCACTCACTCAATCACTCACTCACTCAATCACTCACTCAATCACCCACTCACCCACCCACTCACTCACCACCCACTCACTCACTACCCCGCTCGCTCACCCACTCACCCACTCACTCACTCACCCACTGTCTCACTCACTGACCACTCACTCACCGCTTTGTGGCCTGACACCTCACCCTGCCTGTTCAAGTGAGACTCACCACCAATCACTCACTCACCCACTGTCTCACTCACTCACTCACTACCCCGCTCATTCACTCACTCACTCGCTCACTCACTCACTCAATCACTCACTCACACACTCACCCACTCACTCAATCACTCAATCACCCACTCAATCACTCACTCACCCACTCACTCAATAACTCACTCACTCACCACTCACTCGCTCACTCACACACTCACCACTCGCTCGCTCACTCAATCACTCACTCGGTCACCACCCACTCACTCACTCACCACTCGCTCACTCACCACCCACTCACGCACCCATTCGCTGTGGGCTCACCTGTGGGAACAACGAGCTACATTCACAAACCCCCTCTACCGCCCGGAGGACTCTCACCACTCACTCACCGCCTTGTGGCCTGATACCTCACCCTGCCTCTTCAAGTGAGACTCACCACCACTCACTCACTCACTCACTGTCTCACTCACTACCCCGCTCACTCACTCAATCACTCACTCAATCACTCACTCACTCACGCACTGTCTCACTCACTCACTCACTGTCTCACTCACTCACTCAGTCACTCACTCACTCACTTAATCACTCACTCACTCACCCACTCACTCAATCACTCACTCACCACTCGCTCGCTCACTCGCTCACTCACTCACCACTCGCTCACTCACTCGCTCACTCACTCAATCACTCACTCACCCACTGTCTCACTCACTCAATCACCCACCCACTCACTCACCGCCCACTCACTCACTCACTACCCCGCTCGCTCACTCACTCACTACCCCGCTCACTCACTCGCTCACTCACTCACCACTCACTCACCACCCACTCACTCACCACTCGCTCACTCACCACCCACTCACGCACCCATTCGCTGTGGGCTCACCTGTGGGAACAACGAGCTACATTCACAAACCCCCTCTACCGCCCGGAGGACTCTCACCACTCACTCACCGCCTTGTGGCCTGACACCTCACCCTGCCTGTTCAAGTGAGACTCACCACCACTCACTCACTCACCCACTGTCTCACTCACTACCCCGCTCACTCACCCACTCACCCACTCAATCACCCACTCACCCACTCACTCACCCACTCACTCAATCACTCACTCAATCATCCACTCAATCACTCACTCACCCACTCACCCACTGTCTCACTCACTCAATCACCCACCCACTCACTCACTCACTCACCCACTGTCTCACTCACTCACTCGCTCACTCACTCGCTCACTACCTAGCTCAATCACTCACTCACTCACTCACCACTCACTCACTCACTCACCACTCGCTCACTCACTCGCTCACTCACCACCCACTCACGCACCCATTCGCTGTGGCCTCACCTGTGGGAACAACGAGCTACATTCACAAACCCCCTCTACCGCCCAGAGGACACTCACCACTCACTCACCGCCTTGTGGCCTGACACCTCACCCTGCCTGTTCAAGTGAGACTCACCACCACTCACCACTCACTCACTCACTCGCTCGCTCACCCACTGTCTCACTCACTCACTCACTCGCTCACTCACTCACTCACCCACTGTCTCACTCACTCACTCAATCACTCGCTCACTCACTCGCTCACTCACTCACCCACTGTCTCACTCACTCACTCACCCACTGTCTCACTCACTCGCTCACTACCCCGCTCACTCACTCACCCACTGTCTCACTCACTCACCACTCACTCACTCACTACCCCGCTCACTCACTCACTCAATCGCTCACTACCCAGCTCACTCACTCGCTCACTCACTCGCTCACTCACCACTCACTCGCTCACTCACTCAATCACTCGCTCACTCGCTCACTACCCCGCACGCTCACTCGCTCACCCACTCACTCACCCACTGTCTCACTCACTCACCCACCCACTCACTCACCCACCCACTGTCTCACTCACTCGCCACTCACTCACCGACTTGTGGCCTGACACCTCACCCTGCCTGTTCAAGTGAGACTCACCACCAATCACCACTCACTCGCTCACTCAATCACTCACTCACCACTCACTCACCCACTGTCTCACTCACTCGCTCACTACCTAGCTCAATCACTCACTCACTCACTACCCCGCTCACTCACTCACTCACTCGCTCACTCACTACCCCGCTCACTCACTCACTCACTCACCCACCCACTGTCTCACTCACTCACCACTCACTCACCGCCTTGTGGCCTGACACCTCACCCTGCCTGTTCAAGTGAGACTCACCACCACTCACTCGCTCACTCGCTCACTCACTCGCTCGCTCACTCACTCAATCACTCACTCACTCACTACCCCGCTCACTCATTCACTCAATCACTCAATCACTCACTCACTCACCCACTGTCTCACTCACTCAATCACTACCCCGCTCAATCACTCACTCACTCAATCACTCAATCACACACTCACTCAACCACTCACTCATTCACTCACTCACTCGCCACTCACTCACTCACCACTCACCCACCACTCACTCACCACTCACCACTCACCCACCACTCACTCACCACTCGCCACTCACTCACCACTCACCACTCACTCACCACTCACTCACCACTCACTCACCCACTCACCACTCACTCACTCACTACCCCGCTCAATCACTCACTCACTCACTCACCCACTCACTCAATCACTCACTCACTCACTCGCCACTCACTCACTCACCACTCACTCACCACTCACCACTCACTCACCACTCACCACTCACCCACCACTCACTCACCACTCACCACTCACCCACCACTCACTCACCACTCACTCACTCACTCGCCACTCACTCACCACTCACCACTCACTCACCACTCACTCACCACTCACTCACTACTCATTCACTCACTCACCCACTCACCCACTCACTCACTCACCACTCACTCACCCAGCTCGCTCTGTGAGAACTTGTGTATGAAGGCAGTGAACCAGTCCATAGGTGAGGATCACTCACCACTCACTCACCACTCACTCACCACTCACTCACCACTCACTCACTCATTCACTCACTCACCACTCACTCACCACTCACTCACCACTCACTCACCACTCACTCACCACTCACCACTCACTCACCACTCACTCACCACTCACTCACCACCCCACTCACCACTCACCACCCCACTCACCACTCACCACCGCGTGGTTGTGGCTCAGGTTTTGGCGAGGAATGTACAACCGCTTTGAGACGGGGATGCACCCACGTCAGTCGGTGAGCGAGATGCTCACCACGCTCACCACACGCAGCCGCAGCCTACAGCAGGAGGTGGAGCAGCTGGAGCAGGTGAGTCGCTCACCAGGTCGCTCACCCGCTGACCCACTCACTCACCACTCACTCGCACACTCACCCACTCGCACACCCACTCACTCACCCACTCACCCACTCACCCACTCACTCACTCGCACACTCACTCACTCACCCACTCACTCACCCACTCACTCACCCACTCACTCACCCACTCACTCACCCACTCACTCACCCACTCGCACACTCGCCCACTCGCCCACTCTCTCACTCACTCACTCACCCACTCACTCACCCTTGCCCACTCGCC
>NC_133742.1:5469110-5496610 GCF_048934315.1 Petromyzon marinus | reverse complement strand
GGGGTAGAAGGTGGAGTGAGATGGAACAGATGGAGATTAGTCCACACACGGTGTAGAAGGTGGAGTGAGATGGAACAGATGGAGATTAGTCCACACACGGTGTTAGAAGGTGGAGTGAGATGGAACAGATGGAGATTAGTCCACACACGGGTGTAGGTGGAACGAGATGGAACAGATGGAGATTAGTCCACACACGGTGTAGAAGGTGGAGCGAGATGGAACAGATGGAGATTAGTCCACACACGGTGTAGAAGGTGGAGCGAGATGGAACAGATGGAGATTAGTCCACACACGGTGTAGAAGTTGGAGTGAGATGGAACAGATGGAGATTAGTCCACACACGGTGTTAGAAGGTGGAGTGAGATGGAACAGATGGAGATTAGTCCACACACGGGTGTAGGTGGAACGAGATGGAACAGATGGAGATTAGTCCACACACGGTGTAGAAGTTGGAGCGAGATGGAACAGATGGAGATTAGTCCACACACGGTGTAGAAGGGAGTGAGATGGAACAGATGGAGATTAGTCCACACACGGGGTAGAAGGGAGCGAGATGGAACAGATGGAGATTAGTCCACACACGGTGTAGAAGGTGGAGCGAGATGGAACAGATGGAGATTAGTCCCTACACGGTGTTAGAAGGAAGTGAGATGGAACAGATGGAGATTAGTCCACACACGGTGTAGAAGGTGGAGTGAGATGGAACAGATGGAGATTAGTCCATACACGGTGTTAGAAGGGAGCGAGATGGAACAGATGGAGATTAGTCCACACACGGTGTAGAAAAGGGAGCGAGATGGAACAGATGGAGATTAGTCCACACATGGTGTAGAAGGGAGTGAGATGGAACAGATGGAGATTAGTCCACACACGGTTGTAGAAGGTAGAGCGAGATGGAACAGATGGAGATTAGTCCACACACGGGTGTAGGTGGAACGAGATGGAACAGATGGAGATTAGTCCACACACGGTGTAGAAAAGGGAGCGAGATGGAACAGATGGAGATTAGTCCACACACGGTGTAGAAAAGGGAGCGAGATGGAACAGATGGAGATTAGTCCACACACGGTGTTAGAAGGTGGAGCGAGATGGAACAGATGGAGATTAGTCCACACACGGTGTTAGAAGGTGGAGCGAGATGGAACAGATGGAGATTAGTCCACACACGGTGTTAGAAGGTGGAGCGAGATGGAACAGATGGAGATTAGTCCACACACGGTGTAGAAGGTGGAGTGAGATGGAACAGATGGAGATTAGTCCACACACGGTGTAGAAGGTGGAGTGAGATGGAACAGATGGAGATTAGTCCACACACGGTGTAGAAGGTGGAGCGAGATGGAACAGATGGAGATTAGTCCACACACGGGTGTAGAAGGTGGAGCGAGATGGAACAGATGGAGATTAGTCCACACACACCACAACCAAACACAAAGCTCCCCCAGGTAGCCTCTAACAGGCTGTAGGGGCAAGTGCTGTCAGTAGCAGCAGTCTATGAAGGCTACCGGCACTGTGACACACAGACAAAGCTCCCCCAGGTAGCCTCTAACAGGCTGTAGGGGCAAGTGCTGTCAGTAGCAGCAGCCTATGCCGGCTACGGGCACTGTGGCACACACAGAGGTGGGGTGTTGTAGCCGGAACCCCCACGCCCGGCCGCCTTTGTCTCTCCTCGCAGTCGCCCACCACCACCGCTAACACGAGGTACACTCAATTTGAGGCTGAGCCTGCCTAGGGGCGGCCCAGCGCCGGGCTCGTAGCGCAGCGCTAACCGCTGCACCACCGCTCGCCACAAGCGCCACCACCACAATCGCCACAACCATCACCACAATCGCCACCACCACAACCACCACAACAGAGCCAGTGCCAATTGTTGCGTGCAGAGACCCACAGACTCACCACACAGAGACCCACAGACTCACCACACAGAGACCCATAGACTCACCACACAGAGAGACCCACAGACTCACCACACAGAGACCCACAGACTCACCACACAGAGACCCACAGACTCACCACACAGAGACCCATAGACTCACCACACAGAGAGACCCACAGACTCACCACACAGAGACCCACAGACTCGCCACACAGAGACCCACAGACTCACCACACAGAGACCCATAGACTCACCACACAGAGACCCACAGACTCATCACACAGAGACCCACAGACTCACCACACAGAGACCCATAGACTCACCGCACAGAGACTCATAGACTCACCACACAGAGACCCACAGACTCAACACACAGAGACCCATAGACTCACCACACAGAGACCCACACACTCACCACACAGAGACCCACAGACTCACCACACAGAGACCCATAGACTCACCACACAGAGAGACCCACAGACTCACCACACAGAGACCCATAGACTCACCACACAGAGAGACCCACAGACTCACCACACAGAGACCCATAGACTCACCACACAGAGACCCATAGACTCACCACACAGAGAGACCCACAGACTCACCACACAGAGACCCACAGACTCGCCACACAGAGACCCACAGACTCACCACACAGAGACCCATAGACTCACCACACAGAGACCCACAGACTCATCACACAGAGACCCACAGACTCACCACACAGAGACCCATAGACTCACCGCACAGAGACTCATAGACTCACCACACAGAGACCCACAGACTCAACACACAGAGACCCATAGACTCACCACACAGAGACCCACACACTCACCACACAGAGACCCACAGACTCACCACACAGAGACCCATAGACTCACCACACAGAGAGACCCACAGACTCACCACACAGAGACCCATAGACTCACCACACAGAGAGACCCACAGACTCACCACACAGAGACCCATAGACTCACCACACAGAGAGACCCACAGACTCACCACACAGAGACCCATAGACTCACCACACAGAGAGACCCACAGACTCACCACACAGAGACCCATAGACTCACCACACAGAGACCCATAGACTCACCACACAGACCCACAGACTCACCACACAGAGACCCATAGACTCACCACACAGAGACCCACAGACTCACCACACAGAGACCCACAAACTCACCACACAGAGACCCACAGACTCACCACACAGTCCCACAAACTCACCACACAGAGACCCATAGACTCACCACACAGAGACCCACAGACTCACCACACAGAGACCCATAGACGCATCACACAGAGACCCACAGACACACCACACAGAGACCCACAGACTCATCACACAGAAACCCATAGACTCACCACACAGAGACCCATAGACTGACCACACAGTGACTCATAGACTCACCACACAGAGACCCACAGACTCACCACACAGAGACCCATAGACTCACCACACAGAGACCCATAGACTCACCACACAGAGACCCATAGACTCACCACACAGAGACCCACAGACTCGCCACACAGAGTCCCACAGACTCACCACACAGAGACCCACAGACTCACCACACAGAGACCCACAGACCCACCACACAGAGACCCACAGACTCACCACACAGAGACCCATAGACTCACCACACAGAGACCCATAGACTCACCACACAGAGAGACCCACAGACTCACCACACAGAGACCCATAGACTCACCACACAGAGAGACCCACAGACTCACCACACAGAGACCCATAGACTCACCACACAGAGAGACCCACAGACTCACCACACAGAGACCCATAGACTGACCACACAGAGACCCACAGACTCAACACACTGAGACCCACAGACTCAACACACAGAGACCCACAGACTCACCACACAGAGACCCATAGACTGACCACACAGAGACCCACAGACTCAACACACAGAGACCCACAGACTCATCACACAGAGACCCACAGACTCATCACAGAGACCCACAGACTCAACACACTGAGACCCACAGACCCACCACACAGAGACCCACAGACTCACCACACAGCGACCCATAGACTGACCACACAGAGACCCACAGACTCACTCACACAGAGACACATAGACTCACCACACAGAGACTCACAGACTCACAACACAGATACTCAGACTCACCACACAGAGACCCACAGACCCACCACAGAGACCCATAGACTGACCACACAGAGACCCACAGACTCACCACACAGAGACCCACAGACTCACCACACAGAGACCCACAGACCCACCACAGAGACCCACAGACTCATCACACAGAGACCCACAGACTCATCACACAGAGACCCACAGACTCACCACACAGAGACCCATAGACTCACCACACAGAGACCCATAGACTCACCACACAGAGACCCATAGACTCACCACACAGAGACCCACAGACTCACCACACAGAGACCCATAGACTCACCACACACAGACCCACAGACTCACCACACAGAGACCCATAGACTCACCACACAGAGACCCACAGACTCACCACACAGAGACCCACAGACTCACCACACAAAGACCCACAGACTCAACACACACACAGAGACCCACAGACTCACCACACAGAGACCCGGTAGGCGGTCATGGTGACACCATCGGGAGCGATGCACTTTGAAATCGTCCTGTTTGAAAGTCGAACGTCTTCTGTAGAACTTGCTCTCTCTCTCTAGTGTCCTCGTTGTTGTTGCAAGCAGTGGCGCTAATTGCTCACCTCCCGCTACGTACGGTGCGAAAGAAGTCCAACACGCGTTGAATGTTGGGGGGGGAGGTGGCGGAGTAATCACTCGTGGGAGTTCTAGACACGTCCTACATGGTGGGACTCTCGAATGGGGATGCCGGGGGGGGGGCGTCACGTGATTTACAGCAGCTGTTTCGTAAATTGATCCATTATTAAATGACGGCGGGAGGTCTTTTGCTTCGATTGCCAGACCCTGACGATGCCTGCGTGTCTCTGGTTGTCTCTATCATCATCACCACCACGACCACAATCATCGGCACGGTGGCTATGAGATGTTGACTACCTCGCCTGGTACACAGGAGGTCGTGGGTTCAATACCAGACCCTGAGAGATGTTAACTACCTCGCCTGGTACACAGGAGGTCGTGGGTTCGAGCTGAGACACTGAGAGATGTTGACTACCTCGCCTGGTACACAGGAGGTCGTGGGTTCAATCCCAGACACAAAGATGTTGACTACCTCGCCTGGTACACAGGAGGTCGTGGGTTCAATCCCAGACACAAAGATGTTGACTACCTCGCCTGGTACGCAGGAGGTCGTGGGTTCAATCCCAGACACTGAGAGATGTTGACTACCTCGCCTGGTACACAGGAGGTCGTGGGTTCAATCCCAGACACTGAGAGATGTTGACTACTTCGCCTGGTGCGCAGGAGGTCGTGGGTTCAATCCCAGACACTGAGAGATGTTGACTACCTCGCCTGGTACGCAGGAGGTCGTGGGTTCAATCCCAGACACTGAGAGATGTTGACTACTTCGCCTGGTGCGCAGGAGGTCGTGGGTTCAATCCCAGACCCTGAGAGATGTTGACTACCTCGTCTGGTGCACAGGAGGTCGTGGGTTCAATCCCAGACACTAAGAGATGTTGACTACCTCGCCTGGTACACAGGAGGTCGTGGGTTCAATCCCAGACACTGAGAGATGTTGACTACCTCTCCTGGTACACAGGAGGACGTGGGTTCAAACCCAGACACTGAGCGATGTTGACTACATCGCCTGGTACGCAGGAGGTCGTGGGTTCAATCCCAGACCCTGAGAGATGTTGACTACCTCGCCTGGTACACAGGAGGTCATGGGTTAAATCCCAGACAATGAGATGTTGACTACCTCGCCTGGTACAGAGGAGGTCATAGGTTCAATGTCAGACACTGAGAGATGTTGACTACCTCGCCTGGTACACAGGACGTCGTGGGTTCAATCCCAGACACTGAGAGATGTTGACTACCTCGCCTGGTACGCAGGAGGTCGTGGGTTCAATCCTAGACATTGAGAGATGTTGACTACCTCGTTGTGGTACACAGGAGGTCATGGGTTCAATCCCAGACACTGAGAGATGTTGACTACCTCGCCTGGTACACAGGAGGTCATGGGTTCAATCCCAGACACTGAGAGATGTTGACTACCTCGCCCGGTACACAGGAGGTCATGGGTTCAATGTCAGACACTGAGATATGTTGACTACCTCGCCTGGTACGCAGGAGGTCGTGGGTTCAATCCCAGACACTGAGAAATGTTGACTGCCTCGCCTTGTACACAGGAGGTCGTGGGTTCAATTTTAGACACTGAGAGATGTTGACTACCTCGCTTGGTACACAGGAGGTCGTGGGTTCAATCCCAGACACTGAGAGATGTTGACTGCCTCGCCTGGTACACAGGAGCTCGTGGGTTCAATCCCAGACCCTGACGATGCCTGCTGCTGCTGTAGATGTGGAGTCTGCGTCTCTCATCATCATCATCATAACGGTGGTCACGATGTGGTGATGATTCTTTGGCCCCTCCGGCTCGCCCCTCCTCCTCTACATTTATAATGGACGTCACCCACTGGTATTTAGAGTCGTTCTGCTGCTGCTGCTGATATAAATGTCCACACGATGATGATTGTGATGGTGATTGTGATGATGATTGTGATTATTGTGATGTTGATTGTGATGGTGATTGTGATGATTATGGTGATTGTGATGATGATTGTGATGATTGTGATGATGATTGTGATGATATGAGTTGGTGATTGTGATGATGATTGTAATGATGATGGTGATTGTGATGATGATTGTGGTTATGATTGTGATGGTGATTGTGATGATGATTGTGATGATATCAGTTGGTGATTGTGATGGTGATTGTGATGATTGTGATGGTGATTGTGATGGTAATTGTGATGATGGTGATGGTGATTGTGATGGTGATTGTAATAATGATGGTGATGATGATGGTGATGATGATTGTGATGATGATTGTGATGATGATTGTGATGATGGTGATTGTGATGATGGTGATTGTGATGATTGTGATTATTTTATCAGTTGGTGATTGAGCGGCTATCACGTTGTGATGGCCAGGTCGCTTGTCTGACCTCAGTGGGGCCTTACCTAGTAAAATAAAAATCGTTTAGTCTATGGATCTCTGTATCTCTATGTGTCTCTATGGGTCTCTGTGTGTCTCTGTGTGTCTCTATGGGTCTCTGTGGGTCTCTATATCTCTATGTGTCTCTGTGTGTCTCTATGGGTCTCTCTGTATTTCTATGGTACTCAGTGTGTCTCTATGGGTCTCTGTGTATCTCTATGTATCTCTATAGGTCTCTATGTGTCTCTATGGGTCTCTGTGTATCTCTATGTGTCTCTATGTGTCTCTGTGTGTCTCTGTGGGTCTCTGTATCTCTATGGGTCTCTGTGTATCTCTATGTATCTCTATGGGTTTCTGTGTATCTCTATGTGTCTCTATGTGTCTCTGTGTGTCTCTGTGGGTCTCTGTATCTCTATGGGTCTCTGTGTATCTCTATGTATCTCTATGGGTCTCTGTGTATCTCTGTGGGTCTCTGTATCTCTATGGGTCTCTGTGTATCTCTGTGAGTCTCTGTGTGTCTCTGTGGGTCTCTGTATCTCTATGGGTCTCTGTGTATCTCTATGGGTCTCTGTGTGTCTCTATGGGTCTCTGTGTATCTCTATGGGTCTCTGTGTATCTCTACGGGTCTCTGTGTGTCTGTATAGATCTCTGTGTGTCTCTATGGGTCTCTGTGTATCTCTATGGATCTCTGTGTGTCTCTGGGTCTCTGTGTATCTCTGTGGGTCTCTGTATCTCTATGTGTCTCTGTGTATCTGTATATATCTCTATGGGTCTCTGTGTATCTCTGTGTATCTCTATGGGTCTCTGTGTGTCTCTATGGGTCTCTGTGTATCTCTATGGGTATCTGTGTATCTCTGTGGGTCTCTGTGTATCTCTATGGTTCTCTATGTATCTCTATAGGTCTCTGTATATCTCTATGGGTGTCTATGTATCTAGATAGATCTCTGTGTATCTCTATGGGTCTCTGTGTATCTCTATGGGTCTCTATATATCTCTATGGGTCTCTATGTATCTCTATGGGTCTCTCTGTATCTCTATGGGTCTCTGTGTATCTCTATGGGTCTCTATGCATCTCTATGGGTCTCTATGTATCTAGATGGATCTCTGTGTATCTCTATGGGTCTCTATGTATCTCTATGCATATTTATGGGTTTCTATACATCTCTATGCGTCTCTATGTATCTAGATGAGTCTCTGTGTATCTCTATGGGTCTCTATGTATCTAGATGGATCTCTATGTATCTCTATGGGTCTCTGTGTATCTCTATGGGTCTCTGTGCATCTCTATGGGTCTCTATGCATCTCTATGGGTCTCTGTGTATCTCTGTGTATCTCTATGGGTCTCTGTGTATCTCTATGGGTCTCTGTGTATCTCTGTGGGTCTCTGTGTATCTCTATGGGTCTCTGTGTATCTCTATGGGTCTCTGTGTATCTCTATGGGTCTCTGTGTATCTCTATGGATCTCTGTGTATCTTTATGGATCTCTGTGTATCTCTATGGACCTCTATGCATCTCTATGGGTCTCTATGCATCTCTATGGATCTCTGTGTATCTCTATGGGACTCTGTGTATCTCTATGGGTCTCTATGCATCTCTATGGGTCTCTATGCATCTCTATGGGTCTCTGTGTATTTCTATGGGTCTCTACGTATCTCTATGGGTGTGTATCTCTATGTATCTCTGTGTATCTCTATGTATCTCTGTGTATCTCTATGGGTCTCTATGTATCGCTTTGGGTCTCTGTGTATCTCTATGGGTCTCTGTGTATCTCTGTGCATCTCTATGGGTCTCTATGCATCTCTATGGGTCTCTGTGTATCTCTGTGTATCTCTATGGGTCTCTGTGTATCTCTATGGGTCTCTGTGTATCTCTGTGGGTCTCTGTGTATCTCTATGCGTCTCTATGTATCTAGATGAGTCTCTGTGTATCTCTATGGGTCTCTATGTATCTAGATGGATCTCTATGTATCTCTATGGGTCTCTGTGTATCTCTATGGGTCTCTGTGCATCTCTATGGGTCTCTATGCATCTCTATGGGTCTCTGTGTATCTCTGTGTATCTCTATGGGTCTCTGTGTATCTCTATGGGTCTCTGTGTATCTCTGTGGGTCTCTGTGTATCTCTATGGGTCTCTGTGTATCTCTATGGGTCTCTGTGTATCTCTATGGGTCTCTGTGTATCTCTATGGATCTCTGTGTATCTTTATGGATCTCTGTGTATCTCTATGGACCTCTATGCATCTCTATGGGTCTCTATGCATCTCTATGGATCTCTGTGTATCTCTATGGGACTCTGTGTATCTCTATGGGTCTCTATGCATCTCTATGGGTCTCTATGCATCTCTATGGGTCTCTGTGTATTTCTATGGGTCTCTACGTATCTCTATGGGTGTGTATCTCTATGTATCTCTGTGTATCTCTATGTATCTCTGTGTATCTCTATGGGTCTCTATGTATCGCTTTGGGTCTCTGTGTATCTCTATGGGTCTCTGTGTATCTCTGTGTATCTCTATGGGTCTCTGTGTATCTCTATGGATCTCTGTGTATCTCTATGGGTCTCTGTGTATCTCTATGTGTCTCTGTGTATCTCTATGGGTCTCTGTGTATTGCTATGGGTCTCTGTGTATCTCTATGGGTCTCTATGCATCTCTATGGGTCTCTGTCTATCTCTATGGGTCTCTGTGTATCTCTATGGGTATCTGTGTATCTCTGTGTATCTCTATGGGTCTCTGTGTATCTCTATGGGTCTCTGTGTATCTCTATGGGTCTCTGTGTATCGCTATGGGTCTCTGTGTATCTCTATGGGTCTCTATGCATCTCTATGGGTCTCTGTGTATCTCTATGGGTCTCTGTGTATCTCTATGGGTCTCTGTGTATCTCTGTGTATCTCTATGGGTCTCTGTGTATCGCTATGGGTCTTCTGTGTATCTCTATGGGTCTCTGTGTATCTCTATGGGTCTCTGTGTATCTCTATGGGTCTCTGTGTATCTCTATGGGTCTCTGTGTGTCTCTATGGGACTCTGTGTATCTCTATGGGTCTCTGTGAATCTCTATGGGTCTCAATGCATCTCTATGGGTCTCTATGCATCTCTATGGGACCGCGTGCATTGCAGGGCACCCAATCGGGCCACCACTTGAACGTTGGAATCTCGATTTGAAGCTTCCGGTGAAGTCATCCGTAGATAGAGAAGTAAAATTAAACAAATCACAACGTTTCCATGGCAACGCAAAGCGGTCTTCATCAGGCGAAGGAGTCGGCTTCTAAAAGGCAAACTGTTTATAAAGGTTTGGGAATGTAGTGTATAGTGTAGTGTATAGTGTGTAGTTTAGTGTATAGTGTAGTGTATAGTGTGTAGTGTTGTGTATAGTGTATAGTGTGTAGTGTATAGTAGTGTATAGTGTAGTGTATAGTGTGTAGTGTATAGTGTAGTGTTTAGTGTAGTGTATAGTGTAGTGTGTAGTGTATAGTGTAGTGTATAGTAGTGTAGTGTATAGTGTAGTACTGTAGTGTGTAGTGTAGTGTATAGTGTAGTGTATCGTGTAGTGTATAGTGTGTAGTTTAGTGTATAGTGTAGTGTATAGTGTGTAGTGTTGTGTATAGTGTATAGTGTGTAGTGTATAGTAGTGTATAGTGTAGTGTATAGTGTGTAGTGTATAGTGTAGTGTTTAGTGTAGTGTATAGTGTAGTGTGTAGTGTATAGTGTAGTGTATAGTAGTGTAGTGTATAGTGTAGTACTGTAGTGTGTAGTGTAGTGTATAGTGTAGTGTATCGTGTAGTGTATAGTGTGTAGTGTTGTGTATAGTGTAGTGTATAGTGTAGTGTATAGTGTGTTGTGTAGTAGTGTATAGTGTGTTGTGTAGTAGTGTATAGTAGTGTAGTGTGTAGTGTAGTGTATAGTGTGTAGTGTTGTGTATAGTGTAGTGTATAGTGTAGTGTTGTGTATAGTGTAGTGTATAGTGTAGTGTATAGTGTGTAGTGTATAGTGTAGTGTTTAGTGTAGTTTATAGTGTAGTGTGTAGTGTATAGTGTAGTGTATAGTAGTGTAGTGTATAGTGTAGTGTATAGTGTGTAGTGTATAGTGTAGTGTATCGTGTAGTGTATAGTGTAGTGTGTTGTGTATAGTGTAGTGTATAGTAGTGTAGTGTATAGTGTAGTGTATAGTGTGTAGTGTAGTGTATAGTGTAGTGTATCGTGTAGTGTATAGTGTGTTGTGTATAGTGTAGTGTATAGTGTAATGTATAGTGTGTTGTGTAGTAGTGTATAGTAGTGTAGTGTGTAGTGTAGTGTATAATGTAGTGTATAGTGTAGTGTATAGTGTGTAGTGTTGTGTATAGTGTAGTGTATAGTGTAGTGTTGTGTATAGTGTAGTGTATAGTGTAGTGTATAGTGTGTAGTGTAGTGTATAGTGTAGTGTACAGTGTAGTGTAGTGTATATTGTAGTGTATAGTGTAGTGTATAGTGTGTAGTGTAGTGTATAGTGTAGTGTATAGTGTAGTGTGTAGTGTAGTGTGTAGTGTAGTGTATAGTGTAGTGTTTAGTGTGTAGTGTTGTGTAGTGTTGTGTATAGTTAAGTGTATAGTGTAGTGTATAGTGTAGTGTATAGTGTAGTGTATAGTGTAGTGTATAGTGTAGTGTATAGTAGTGTAGTGTATAGTGTAGTGTATAGTGTAGTGTATAGTGTGTAGTGTAGTGTATAGTGTAGTGTATAGTGTGTAGTGTTGTGTATAGTGTAGTGTATAGTGTAGTGTATAGTGTAGTGTGTAGTGTATAGTAGTGTAGTGTATAGTGTAGTGTATAGTGTGTAGTGTATAGTGTAGTGTATAGTGTATAGTGTAGTGTATAGTGTAGTGTATAGTGTAGTGTATAGTGTAGTGTATAGTGTGTAGTGTATAGTGTAGTGTTTAGTGTAGTGTATAGTGTAGTGTGTAGTGTAGTGTATAGTAGTGTAGTGTATAGTGTAGTGTATAGTGTGTAGTGTAGTGTATAGTGTAGTGTATCGTGTAGTGTATAGTGTGTAGTGTTGTGTATAGTGTAGTGTATAGTGTAGTGTATAGTGTAGTGTATAGTGTGTTGTGTAGTAGTGTATAGCAGTGTAGTGTTTAGTGTAGTGTATAGTGTAGTGTATAGTGTAGTGTATAGTGTGTAGTATTGTGTATAGTGTAGTGTATAGTGTAGTGTATAGTGTAGTGTTGTGTATAGTGTAGTGTATAGTGTAGTGTATAGTGTGTAGTGTAGTGTATAGTGTAGTGTATAGTGTAGTGTAGTGTATATTGTAGTGTATAGTGTAGTGTGTAGTGTAGTGTATAGTGTAGTGTATAGTGTAGTGTGTAGTGTAGTGTATAGTGTAGTGTATAGTGTAGTGTGTAGTGTATAGTAGTGTAGTGTATAGTGTAGTGTAATGTATAGTGTAGTGTACAGTGTAGTGTGTATAGTGCAGTGTATAGTGTGTAGTGTATAGTGTAGTGTATAGTGTAGTGTGTGTAGTGTATAGTGTAGTGTATAGTGTAGTGTATAGTGTGTTGTGTAGTAGTGTATAGTAATGTAGTGTGTAGTGTATAGTGTAGTGTATAGTGTAGTGTATAGTGTGTAGTGTTGTGTATAGTGTATAGTGTAGTGTATAGTGTAGTGTATCGTGTAGTGTATAGTGTGTAGTGTTGTGTATAGTGTAGTGTATAGTGTAGTGTATAGTGTAGTGTATAGTGTGTTGTGTAGTAGTGTATAGCAGTGTAGTGTATAGTGTAGTGTATAGTGTAGTGTATAGTGTGTAGTATTGTGTATAGTGTAGTGTATAGTGTAGTGTATAGTGTAGTGTTGTGTATAGTGTAGTGTATAGTGTAGTGTATAGTGTGTAGTGTAGTGTATAGTGTAGTGTATAGTGTAGTGTAGTGTATATTGTAGTGTATAGTGTAGTGTATAGTGTGTAGTGTAGTGTATAGTGTAGTGTATAGTGTAGTGTGTAGTGTAGTGTATAGTGTAGTGTATAGTGTAGTGTGTAGTGTATAGTAGTGTATAGTGTAGTGTAATGTATAGTGTAGTGTACAGTGTAGTGTGTATAGTGCAGTGTATAGTGTGTAGTGTATAGTGTAGTGTATAGTGTAGTGTATAGTGTGTTGTGTAGTAGTGTATAGTAATGTAGTGTGTAGTGTATGGTGTAGTGTATAGTGTAGTGTATAGTGTGTAGTGTTGTGTATAGTGTAGTGTATAGTGTAGTGTATAGTGTGTAGTGTAGTGTATAGTGTAGTGTATAGTGTAGTGTCGTGTATAGTGTAGTGTATAGTGTGTAGTGTAGTGTATAGTGTAGTGTCTAGTGTAGTGTAGTGTATAGTGTAGTGTATAGTGTAATGTGTAGTGTGTAGTGTATAGTAGTGTAGTGTATAGTGTAGTGTAATGTATAGTGTAGTGTACAGTGTAGTGTACAGTGTAGTGTGTATAGTAGTGTATAGTGTAGTGTATAGTGTAGTGTATAGTGTGTAGTGTATAGTGTAGTGTAGTGTATAGTGTGTAGTGTATAGTGTAGTGTATAGTGTGTAGTGTAGTGTATAGTGTAGTGTATAGTGTAGTGTGTAGTGTATAGTGTAGTGTATAGTGTAGTGTATCGTGTAGTGTATAGTGTAGTCTATAGTAGTGTATG
The DNA here is from genome assembly GCF_048934315.1 of Petromyzon marinus. Lineage (NCBI taxonomy): Eukaryota > Metazoa > Chordata > Hyperoartia > Petromyzontiformes > Petromyzontidae > Petromyzon > Petromyzon marinus. The sequence continues at coordinate 5,483,000 of NC_133742.1, read as the reverse complement.
GTGTAGTGTAGTGGATAGTGTAGTGTATAGTGTAAATTGTAGTGTATAGTGTTGTGTATAGTAGTTATAGTGTAGTGTATAGTGTAGTGTATAGTATAATGTAGTGTATAGTAGTGTAGTGTATAGTAGTGTAGTGTATAGTAGTGTAGTGTATAGTGTAGTGTAGTGTGTAGTGTAGTGTGTAGTGTATAGTGTAGTGTATAGTGTAGTGTATAGTGTATAGTGAAGTGTATAGTGTAGTGTATAGTGTAGTGTATAGTGTAGTGTATAGTGAAGTGTATAGTGTAGTGTATAGTGAAGCGTATAGTGAAGTGTATAGTGTAGTGTATAGTGTAGTGTATAGTGAAGTGTATAGTGTAGTGTATAGTGTAGTGTGTAGTGTATAGTGTAGTGTAGTGTATAATGTATAGTATAGTGTGTAGTGTAGTGTATAGTAGTTATAGTGTAGTGTATAGTGTAGTGTATAGTGTAGTGTAGTGGGGTTAATTTATGCAAATTAGTTCAGAAATGGAGGCAGTTGCCATGGCAGCAGGCAGGGGCTATCCACTGCTGGATGATGGCATCCACAGAGAGCGCTACATCCCCCACTCGCCCCTCCCCTCACCCCCCTTAGCCCCTCCCCTCAGCCCCCTCACCCCCCTCACCCCCTCCCCTCAGCCCCTCCCCTCACCCCCTCCCCTCAGCCCCTCCCCTCAGCCCCTCCCCTCACCCCCTCCCCTCAGCCCCTCCCCTCAGCCCCTCCCCTCACCCCCTCCCCTCAGCCCCTCCCCACTTCCGGAATCGACACAAACACACAACAACTCCCACCTACATCGATCGGATTCCGCGGAGCATCGATCGCCGCAACGAATCGATTCGCGCTCCCATCGCCGTCCAACGCCGACGTGAACGAATCGATTCGCAGAGACACGAACTCCTGAATCGCGGAATCGACTCCACAGCTGATACGCGCAAAGTGTTCCGGAAGTAAGAACCGACCGCGTAAAGAGTTTGGCGACCAGAACTTGGAGCGTAACTACCACCACAACTACCACCACAACTACCACAACTACCACGACAACAACCACCACAACTACCACAACTACCACCACAACAACCACAACAACTACCACCACAACTACCACAACTACCACCACAACAACCACAACAACTACCACCACAACTACCACCACAACTACCACAACAACTACCACAACTACCACAACTACCACCACAACTACCACCACAACTACCACCACAACTACCACAACTACCACAACAACTACCACCACAACCACCACAACTACCACCACAACTACCACAACCACCACAACTACCACCACAACTACCACAACTACCACAACAACTACCACCACAACTACCACAACAACTACCACAACTACTACCACAACAACTACAACAACTACCACAACAACTACCACAACAACTACCACAACCACAACTACCACCACAACTACCACCACAACTACCACAACAACTACCACCACAACTACCACAACTACCACAACTACCACAACAACTACCACCACAACTACCACAACTACCACAACAACTACCACAACAACTACCACAACAACTACCACCACAATTACCACAACTACCACAACAACTACCACCACAACTACCACAACTACCACCACAACTACCACAACTACCACAACTACCACCACAACTACCACCACAACTACCACAACTACCACCACAACTACCACAACTACCACAAAAACTACCACAACAACTACCACAACAACTACCACAACAACTACCACAACTACCACAACAACTACCACAACAACTACCACAACTACCACAACAACTACCACAACAACTACCACAACTACCACAACAACTACCACACCACAACAACTACCACAACAACTACCACACCACAACTACCACAACTACCACCGCTACCACAACAACTACCACAACAACTACCACACCACAACTACCACAACCACAACTACCACAACTACCACCGCTACCACAACAACTACCACACCACAACGACCACCACAACCACCACCACAACGACCACAACCACCACCACAACCACAACCACCACAACCATGGTCAAACCACGACAACCACCACCCCTGCTAGTACCTCTCCTGCTCCTCCTGGCCCTCTGCGCCCGCCGGGCCACCGCCACCCGCTACGCCACCCTCGGCGTGATCCCTTTAGCCCCCGCCGGTGATGATTGGCTGTGGGTCAACTCGGCCCTCTACGGCTTCGGCTCCCCGCTCACCTCAGCCGCGGGCGTCCTGCGTGCCGCGACGGGAGATCGCTTCGGCTGCTCGCCCGGGTTCACCTCCTTCTGGCCGGAGCTTCCCGGCGACGGCAAATCCACCGCCGGACCCAATCCCGCCGCCAATTCTGGCCACGGAGGTGCCAATCCCGCCGCCGGTGGTGGCAATTCCACCGCCGCCAATTCTGGCCACGGAGGTGGCAATGCCACCGCCGCCAATTCTGGCCACGGAGGTGGCAATTCCACCGCCGCCAATTCTGGCCACGGAGGTGGCAATCCCACCGCCGCCAATTCTGGCCACGGAGGTGGCAATTCCACCGCCGCCAATTCTGGCCACGGAGGTGGCAATTCCACCGCCGACGGTGCCAATCCCACCACCGGAGTGGCCACGTCTGGCGGTGCCGGTGGTGGCGCTCCCACCACTGGTGGCGGTGGTGCTGGTGGTGCGAGGTGGATAGCCCTGGTGCAGAGAGGCAACTGCACCTTCAACACCAAGGTGCTGGTGGCCCAGAGCTTGCACGCCAGCGCCCTACTGGTGGTCAACAGCCAGGAATTGACCGTGGAGGTGATGGCGCTTGGAGGTGAGTGGTGGTGAGTGGCGGTGAGTCTGTGGGTGTCTCTGTGTGTGGGTGGTGAGTCTGTGGGTGTCTCTGTGTGTGGTGAGTCTGTGGGTGTCTCTGTGTGTGTGGTGAGTCTGTGGGTGTCTCTGTGGTGAGTCTGTGGGTGTCTCTGTGTGTGTGTGGTGAGTCTGTGGGTGTCTCTGTGTGGTGAGTCTGTTAATCTCTGTGTGGTGAGTCTGTGGGTGTCTCTGTGTGTGGGTGGTGAGTCTGTGGGTGTCTCTGTGTGTGTGTGGTGAGTCTGTGGGTGTCTCTGTGGTGAGTCTGTGGGTGTCTCTGTGTGGTGGTGAGTCTGTGGGTGTCTCTGTGTGGTGAGTCTGTGGGTGTCTCTGTGTGTGGTAAGTCTGTGGGTATCTGTGTGGTGAGTCTGTGGGTGTCTCTGTGTGTGGTGAGTCTGTGGGTCTGTGTGGTGAGTCTATGGGTCTCTGTGTGGTGAGTCTATGGGTCTCTGTGTGGTGAGTCTATGGGTCTCTGTGTGGTGAGTCTATGAGTCTCTGTGTGATGAGTCTATGGGTCTCTGTGTGGTGAGTCTGTGGGTCTCTGTGTGATCAGTCTGTGGGTCTCTGTGTGGTGAGTCTGTGGGTCTCTGTGTGGTGAGTCTATGGGTCTCTATGTGGTGAGTCTGTGGGGCTTTGTGGTGAGTCTGTGGATCTCTGTGTGGTGAGTCTGTGGGTCTCTGTGTGGTGAGTCTATGGGTCTCTGTGTGGTGAGTCTATGGGTCTCTGCGTGGTGAGTTTGTGGGTCTCTGTGTGGTGAGTTTGTGGGTCTCTGCGTGGTGAGCCTATGGGTCTCCGTGTGGTGAGTCTATGGGTCTCTGTGTGATGAGTCTATGGGTCTCTGCGTGGTGAGTCTGTGGGTCTCTGTGTGGTGAGTCTGTGGGTCTCTGTGTGGTGAGTCTGTGGGTCTCTGTGTGGTGAGTCTAAGGGTCTCTGTGTGGTGAGTGTATGGGTCACTGTGTGGTGAGTCTGTGGGTCACTGTGTGGTGAGTCTATGGGTCTCTGTGTGGTGAGTCTGTGGGTCTCTGTGTGACGAGTCTGTGGGTCTCTGCGTGGTGAGTCTATGGGTCTCTGTGTGGTGAGTCTGTGGGTCTCTGCGTGGTGAGTCTATGGGTCTCTGTGTGGTGAGTCTGTGGGTATCTGTGTGGTGAGTTTGTGGGTCTCTGTGTGGTGAGTCTATGGGTCTCTGTGTGGTGAGTCTGTGGGTCTCTGTGTGGTGAGTTTGTGGGTCTCTGTGTGGTGAGTCTGTGGGTCTCTGTGTGGTGAGTGTGTGGGTCTCTGTGTGGTGAGTCTATGGGTCTCTGTGTGATGAGTCTATGCGTCTCTGTGTGGTGAGTCTGTGCGTCTCTGTGTGGTGAGTCTGTGGGTGTCTCTGTGTGGTGAGTCTGTGGGTGTCTCTGTGTGTGTGGTGAGTCTGTGGGTGTCTTTGTGTGTGGTGAGTCTGTGGGTGTCTCTGTGGTGAGTCTGTGGGTCTCTGTGTGACGAGTCTATGGGTCTCTGTGTGATGAGTCTATGGGTCTCTGTGTGGTGAGTCTGTGGGTGTCTCTGTGTGTGGTGAGTCTGTGGGTCTCTGTGTGGTGAGTCTGTGGGTGTCTCTGTGTGTGGTGAGACTGTGGGTCTCTGTGTGGTGAGTCTGTGGGTCTCTGTGTGGTGAGTTTGTGGGTCTCTGTGTGGTGAGTCTGTGGGTCTCTGTGTGGTGAGTCTGTGGGTGTCTCTGAGTGTGGTGAGTCTATGGGTCTCTGTGTGGTGAGTCTGTGGGTCTCTGTGTGATGAGTCTGTGGGTCTCTGTGTGGTGAGTCTGTGGGTCTCTGTGTGGTGAGTCTGTAGGTCTCTGTGTGGTGAGTCTATGGGTCTCTGTGTGGTGAGTCTATGGGTCTCTGTGTGGTGAGTCTGTGGGTCTCTGTGTGGTGAGTCTGTGGGTATCTGTGTGGTGAGTTCGTGGGTCTCTGTGTGGTGAGTCTATGGGTCTCTGTGTTGTGAGTCTGTGGGTCTCTGTGTGGTGAGTTTGTGGGTCTCTGTGTGGTGAGTCTGTGGGTCTCTGCGTGGTGAGTCTGTGGGTGTCTCTGTGTGTGGTGAGTCTGTGGGTGTCTCTGTGTGGTGAGTCTGTGGGTGTCTCTGTGTGTGGTGAGTCTGTGGGTGTCTCTGTGTGGTGAGTCTGTGGGTCTCTGTGTGTGGTGAGTCTGTGGGTGTCTCTGTGTGGTGAGTCTGTGGGTGTCTCTGTGTGGTGAGTCTGTGGGTGTCTCTGTGTGGTGAGTCTGTGGGTGTCTCTGTGTGGTGAGTCTGTGGGTGTCTCTGTGTGGTGAGTCTGTGGGTCTCTGTGTGGTGAGTCTGTGGGTGTCTCTGTGTGTGGTGAGTCTGTGGGTGTCTCTGTGGTGAGTCTGTGGGTGTCTCTGTGTGTGGTGAGTCTGTGGGTATCTGTGTGGTGAGTCTGTGGGTGTCCCTGTGGTGAATCTGTGCGTCTCTGTGTGGTGAATCTGTGAGTCTCTGTGTGGTGAGTCTATGGGTCTCCGTGTGGTGAGTCTGTGGGTCTCTGTGTGGTGAGTCTGTGGGTCTCTGTGTGATGAGTCTGTGGGTCTCTGTGTGGTGAGTCTGTGGGTCTCTGTGTGGTGAGTCTGTGGGTGTCTCTGTGGTGAGTCTGTGGGTCTCTGTGTGGGTGAGTCTGTGGGTCTCTGTGTGGTGAATCTTTGAGTCTCTGTGTGGTGAGTCTATGGGTCTCCGTGTGGTGAGTCTGTGGGTCTCTGTGTGGTGAGTCTGTGGGTATCTGTGTGGTGAGTCTGTGGGTGTCTCTGTGGTGAATCTGTGCGTCTCTGTGTGGTGAGTCTGTGGGTCTCTGTGTGGTGAGTCTGTGGGTCTCTGTGTGGTGAGTCTGTGGGTCTCTGTGTGGTGAGTCTATGGGTCTCTGTGTGGTGAGTCTATGGGTCTCTGTGTGGTGAGTGTGTGGGTGTCTCTGTGTGGTGAGTCTGTGGGTGTCTCTGTGTGGTGAGTCTGTGGGTGTCTCTGTGTTGTGAGTCTGTGGGTCTCTGTTTGGTGAGTTTGTGGGTCTCTGTGTGGTGAGTCTATGTGTCTCTGTGTGATGAGTCTGTGGGTCTCTGTGTGGTTGGTCTATAGGTCTCTGTGTGGTGAGTCTGTGGGTCTCTGTGTGGTGAGTCTGTGGGTCTCTGTGTGGTGAGTCTGTTAATCTCTGTGTGGTGAGTCTGTGGGTGTCTCTGTGTGTGGGTGGTGAGTCTGTGGGTGTCTCTGTGTGTGTGTGGTGAGTCTGTGGGTGTCTCTGTGGTGAGTCTGTGGGTGTCTCTGTGTGGTGGTGAGTCTGTGGGTGTCTCTGTGTGGTGAGTCTGTGGCTGTCTCTGTGTGTGGTAAGTCTGTGGGTATCTGTGTGGTGAGTCTGTGGGTGTCTCTGTGTGTGGTGAGTCTGTGGGTCTGTGTGGTGAGTCTATGGGTCTCTGTGTGGTGAGTCTATGGGTCTCTGTGTGGTGAGTCTATGGGTCTCTGTGTGGTGAGTCTATGAGTCTCTGTGTGATGAGTCTATGGGTCTCTGTGTGGTGAGTCTGTGGGTCTCTGTGTGATCAGTCTGTGGGTCTCTGTGTGGTGAGTCTGTGGGTCTCTGTGTGGTGAGTCTATGGGTCTCTATGTGGTGAGTCTGTGGGGCTTTGTGGTGAGTCTGTGGATCTCTGTGTGGTGAGTCTGTGGGTCTCTGTGTGGTGAGTCTATGGGTCTCTGTGTGGTGAGTCTATGGGTCTCTGCGTGGTGAGTTTGTGGGTCTCTGTGTGGTGAGTTTGTGGGTCTCTGCGTGGTGAGCCTATGGGTCTCCGTGTGGTGAGTCTATGGGTCTCTGTGTGATGAGTCTATGGGTCTCTGCGTGGTGAGTCTGTGGGTCTCTGTGTGGTGAGTCTGTGGGTCTCTGTGTGGTGAGTCTGTGGGTCTCTGTGTGGTGAGTCTAAGGGTCTCTGTGTGGTGAGTGTATGGGTCACTGTGTGGTGAGTCTGTGGGTCACTGTGTGGTGAGTCTATGGGTCTCTGTGTGGTGAGTCTGTGGGTCTCTGTGTGACGAGTCTGTGGGTCTCTGCGTGGTGAGTCTATGGGTCTCTGAGTGGTGAGTCTGTGGGTCTCTGCGTGGTGAGTCTATGGGTCTCTGTGTGGTGAGTCTGTGGGTATCTGTGTGGTGAGTTTGTGGGTCTCTGTGTGGTGAGTCTATGGGTCTCTGTGTGGTGAGTCTGTGGGTCTCTGTGTGGTGAGTTTGTGGGTCTCTGTGTGGTGAGTCTGTGGGTCTCTGTGTGGTGAGTGTGTGGGTCTCTGTGTGGTGAGTCTATGGGTCTCTGTGTGATGAGTCTATGCGTCTCTGTGTGGTGAGTCTGTGCGTCTCTGTGTGGTGAGTCTGTGGGTGTCTCTGTGTGGTGAGTCTGTGGGTGTCTCTGTGTGTGTGGTGAGTCTGTGGGTGTCTTTGTGTGTGGTGAGTCTGTGGGTGTCTCTGTGGTGAGTCTGTGGGTCTCTGTGTGACGAGTCTATGGGTCTCTGTGTGATGAGTCTATGGGTCTCTGTGTGGTGAGTCTGTGGGTGTCTCTGTGTGTGGTGAGTCTGTGGGTCTCTGTGTGGTGAGTCTGTGGGTGTCTCTGTGTGTGGTGAGACTGTGGGTCTCTGTGTGGTGAGTCTGTGGGTCTCTGTGTGGTGAGTTTGTGGGTCTCTGTGTGGTGAGTCTGTGGGTCTCTGTGTGGTGAGTCTGTGGGTGTCTCTGAGTGTGGTGAGTCTATGGGTCTCTGTGTGGTGAGTCTGTGGGTCTCTGTGTGATGAGTCTGTGGGTCTCTGTGTGGTGAGTCTGTGGGTCTCTGTGTGGTGAGTCTGTAGGTCTCTGTGTGGTGAGTCTATGGGTCTCTGTGTGGTGAGTCTATGGGTCTCTGTGTGGTGAGTCTGTGGGTCTCTGTGTGGTGAGTCTGTGGGTATCTGTGTGGTGAGTTCGTGGGTCTCTGTGTGGTGAGTCTATGGGTCTCTGTGTTGTGAGTCTGTGGGTCTCTGTGTGGTGAGTTTGTGGGTCTCTGTGTGGTGAGTCTGTGGGTCTCTGCGTGGTGAGTCTGTGGGTGTCTCTGTGTGTGGTGAGTCTGTGGGTGTCTCTGTGTGGTGAGTCTGTGGGTGTCTCTGTGTGTGGTGAGTCTGTGGGTGTCTCTGTGTGGTGAGTCTGTGGGTCTCTGTGTGTGGTGAGTCTGTGGGTGTCTCTGTGTGGTGAGTCTGTGGGTGTCTCTGTGTGGTGAGTCTGTGGGTGTCTCTGTGTGGTGAGTCTGTGGGTGTCTCTGTGTGGTGAGTCTGTGGGTCTCTGTGTGGTGAGTCTGTGGGTGTCTCTGTGTGTGGTGAGTCTGTGGGTGTCTCTGTGGTGAGTCTGTGGGTGTCTCTGTGTGTGGTGAGTCTGTGGGTATCTGTGTGGTGAGTCTGTGGGTGTCCCTGTGGTGAATCTGTGCGTCTCTGTGTGGTGAATCTGTGAGTCTCTGTGTGGTGAGTCTATGGGTCTCCGTGTGGTGAGTCTGTGGGTCTCTGTGTGGTGAGTCTGTGGGTCTCTGTGTGATGAGTCTGTGGGTCTCTGTGTGGTGAGTCTGTGGGTCTCTGTGTGGTGAGTCTGTGGGTGTCTCTGTGGTGAGTCTGTGGGTCTCTGTGTGGGTGAGTCTGTGGGTCTCTGTGTGGTGAGTCTGTGGGTCTCTGTGTGATGAGTCTGTGGGTCTCTGTGTGGTGAGTCTGTGGGTCTCTGTGTGGTGAGTCTGTAGGTCTCTGTGTGGTGAGTCTATGGGTCTCTGTGTGGTGAGTCTATGGGTCTCTGTGTGGTGAGTCTGTGGGTCTCTGTGTGGTGAGTCTGTGGGTATCTGTGTGGTGAGTTCGTGGGTCTCTGTGTGGTGAGTCTATGGGTCTCTGTGTTGTGAGTCTGTGGGTCTCTGTGTGGTGAGTTTGTGGGTCTCTGTGTGGTGAGTCTGTGGGTCTCTGCGTGGTGAGTCTGTGGGTGTCTCTGTGTGTGGTGAGTCTGTGGGTGTCTCTGTGTGGTGAGTCTGTGGGTGTCTCTGTGTGTGGTGAGTCTGTGGGTGTCTCTGTGTGGTGAGTCTGTGGGTCTCTGTGTGTGGTGAGTCTGTGGGTGTCTCTGTGTGGTGAGTCTGTGGGTGTCTCTGTGTGGTGAGTCTGTGGGTGTCTCTGTGTGGTGAGTCTGTGGGTGTCTCTGTGTGGTGAGTCTGTGGGTCTCTGTGTGGTGAGTCTGTGGGTGTCTCTGTGTGTGGTGAGTCTGTGGGTGTCTCTGTGGTGAGTCTGTGGGTGTCTCTGTGTGTGGTGAGTCTGTGGGTATCTGTGTGGTGAGTCTGTGGGTGTCCCTGTGGTGAATCTGTGCGTCTCTGTGTGGTGAATCTGTGAGTCTCTGTGTGGTGAGTCTATGGGTCTCCGTGTGGTGAGTCTGTGGGTCTCTGTGTGGTGAGTCTGTGGGTCTCTGTGTGATGAGTCTGTGGGTCTCTGTGTGGTGAGTCTGTGGGTCTCTGTGTGGTGAGTCTGTGGGTGTCTCTGTGGTGAGTCTGTGGGTCTCTGTGTGGGTGAGTCTGTGGGTCTCTGTGTGGTGAATCTTTGAGTCTCTGTGTGGTGAGTCTATGGGTCTCCGTGTGGTGAGTCTGTGGGTCTCTGTGTGGTGAGTCTGTGGGTATCTGTGTGGTGAGTCTGTGGGTGTCTCTGTGGTGAATCTGTGCGTCTCTGTGTGGTGAGTCTGTGGGTCTCTGTGTGGTGAGTCTGTGGGTCTCTGTGTGGTGAGTCTGTGGGTCTCTGTGTGGTGAGTCTATGGGTCTCTGTGTGGTGAGTCTATGGGTCTCTGTGTGGTGAGTGTGTGGGTGTCTCTGTGTGGTGAGTCTGTGGGTGTCTCTGTGTGGTGAGTCTGTGGGTGTCTCTGTGTTGTGAGTCTGTGGGTCTCTGTTTGGTGAGTTTGTGGGTCTCTGTGTGGTGAGTCTATGTGTCTCTGTGTGATGAGTCTGTGGGTCTCTGTGTGGTTGGTCTATAGGTCTCTGTGTGGTGAGTCTGTGGGTCTCTGTGTGGTGAGTCTGTGGGTCTCTGTGTGGTGAGTCTGTGAGTCTCTGTGTGGTGAGTCTGTGGGTCTCTGTGTGAGTGAGTCTGTGGGTCTCTGTGTGGTGAGTCTGTGGGTCTCTGTGTGGTAAGTCTATGGGTTTCTGTGTGGTGAGTCTGTGGGTCTCTGTGTGGTGAGTCTATGGGTCTCTGTGTGGTGAGTCTATGGGTCTCTGTGTGAGTCTGTGGGTCTCTGTGTAGTGAGTCTATGGGTATCTGTGTGGTGAGTCTATGGGAATCTATGTGGAGAGTCTATGAGTCTCTGTGTGGTGAGTCTGTGGGTCTCTGTGTGGGTGAATTTGTGGGTCTCTGTGTGGTGAGTCTGTGGGTCTCTGTGTGGTGAGTCTGTGGGTTTCTGTGTGGTGAGTCTGTGGGTCTCTGTGTGGGTGAGTCTATGTGTGACTATGTGTGGTGAGTCTGTGGGTGTCTCTGTGGTGAGTCTGTGGGTCTCTTTGTGGGTGAGTATGTGGGTCTCTGTGTGGTGAATCTTTGAGTCTCTGTGTGGTGAGTCTTTGGGTCTCCGTGTGGTGAGTCTGTGGGTGTCTCTGTGGTGAGTCTGTGGGTCTCTTTGTGGGTGAGTCTGTGGGTCTCTGTGTGGTGAATCTTTGAGTCTCTGTGTGGTGAGTCTTTGGGTCTCCGTGTGGTGAGTCTTTGGGTCTCTGTGTGGTGAGTCTGTGGGTCTCTGTGTGATGAGTCTGTGGGTCTCTGTGTGGTGAGTCTGTGGGTCTCTGTGTGGTGAGTCTGTGGGTCTCTGTGTGGTGAGTCTGTGGGTCTCTATGTGTGGTGAGTCTATGGGTCTCTGTGTAGTGAGTCTGTGGGTCTGTGTGGTGAGTCTGTGGGTCTCTATGTGCTGAGTCTGTGGGTGTCTTTGTGGTGAGTCTGTGGGTCTCTGTGTGGTGAGTCTGTGGGTCTCTGTGTGGTGAGTCTGTGGGTCTCTGTGTGGTGAGTCTATGGGTCTCTGTGGTGAGTCTATGGGTCTCTGTGTGGTGAATCTATGGGTCTCTGTGTGGTGAGTCTATGGGTTTCTGTGTGGTGAGTCTGTGGGTCTCTGTGATGAGTCTATGGATCTCTGTGTGGTGAGTCTGTGGGTCTCTGTGTGGTGAGTCTATGGGTCTCTGTGTGGTGAGTCTATGGGTCTCCGTGTGGTGAGTCTATTGGTCTCTGTCTGGTGAGTCTGTGGGTCTCTGTGTGGTGAGTCTCTGGGTCTCTGTGTGGTGAGTCTATTGGTCTCTATGTGGTGAGTCTGTGGGTCTCTGTGTGGTGAGTCTGTGGGTGTCTCTGTGGTGAATCTGTGGGTCTCTGTGTGGTGAGTCTGTGGGTCTCTGTGTGGTGAGTCTGTGGGTCTCTGTGTGGTGAGTCTGTGGGTCTGTGTGGTGAGTCTGTGGGTCTCTATGTGCTGAGTCTGTTGGTGTCTTTGTGGTGAGTCTGTGGGTCTCTGTGTGGTGAGTCTGTGGGTCTCTGTGTGGTGAGTCTGTGGGTCTCTGTGTGGTGAGTCTATGGGTCTCTGTGTGGTGAGTCTCTGGGTCTCTGTGTGGTGAGTCTATTGGTCTCTATGTGGTGAGTCTGTGGGTCTCTGTGTGGTGAGTCTGTGGGTGTCTCTGTGGTGAATCTGTGCGTCTCTGTGTGGTGAGTCTGTGGGTCTCTGTGTGGTGAGTCTGTGGGTCTCTGTGTGGTGAGTCTGTGGGTCTCTGTGTGGTGAGTCTATGGGTCTCTGTGTGGTGAGTCTATGGGTCTCTGTGTGGTGAGTGTGTGGGTGTCTCTGTGTGGTGAGTCTGTGGGTGTCTCTGTGTTGTGAGTCTGTGGGTCTCTGTTTGGTGAGTTTGTGGGTCTCTGTGTGGTGAGTCTGTGGGTCTCTGTGTGGTTGGTCTATAGGTCTCTGTGTGGTGAGTCTGTGGGTCTCTGTGTGGTGAGTCTGTGGGTCTCTGTGTGGTGAGTCTGTGAGTCTCTGTGTGGTGAGTCTGTGGGTCTCTGTGTGAGTGAGTCTGTGGGTCTCTGTGTGGTGAGTCTGTGGGTCTCTGTGTGGTAAGTCTATGGGTTTCTGTGTGGTGAGTCTGTGGGTCTCTGTGTGGTGAGTCTATGGGTCTCTGTGTGGTGAGTCTGTGGGTCTCTGTGTGAGTCTGTGGGTCTCTGTGTAGTGAGTCTATGGGTATCTGTGTGGTGAGTCTATGGGAATCTATGTGGAGAGTCGATGAGTCTCTGTGTGGTGAGTCTGTGGGTCTCTGTGTGGGTGAATTTGTGGGTCTCTGTGTGGTGAGTCTGTGGATCTCTGTGTGGTGAGTCTGTGGGTTTCTGTGTGGTGAGTCTGTGGGTCTCTGTGTGGGTGAGTCTATGTGTGACTATGTGTGGTGAGTCTGTGGGTGTCTCTGTGGTGAGTCTGTGGGTTTCTTTGTGGGTGAGTATGTGGGTCTCTGTGTGGTGAATCTTTGAGTCTCTGTGTGGTGAGTCTTTGGGTCTCCGTGTGGTGAGTCTTTGGGTCTCTGTGTGGTGAGTCTGTGGGTCTCTGTGTGATGAGTCTGTGGGTCTCTGTGTGGTGAGTCTGTGGGTCTCTGTGTGGTGAGTCTGTGGGTCTCTGTGTGGTGAGTCTGTGGGTCTCTATGTGTGGTGAGTCTATGGGTCTCTGTGTAGTGAGTCTGTGGGTCTGTGTGGTGAGTCTGTGGGTCTCTATGTGCTGAGTCTGTGGGTGTCTTTGTGGTGAGTCTGTGGGTCTCTGTGTGGTGAGTCTGTGGGTCTCTGTGTGGTGAGTCTGTGGGTCTCTGTGTGGTGAGTCTATGGGTCTCTGTGGTGAGTCTATGGGTCTCTGTGTGGTGAATCTATGGGTCTCTGTGTGGTGAGTCTATGGGTTTCTGTGTGGTGAGTCTGTGGGTCTCTGTGATGAGTCTATGGATCTCTGTGTGGTGAGTCTGTGGGTCTCTGTGTGGTGAGTCTATGGGTCTCTGTGTGGTGAGTCTATGGGTCTCCGTGTGGTGAGTCTATTGGTCTCTGTCTGGTGAGTCTGTGGGTCTCTGTGTGGTGAGTCTCTGGGTCTCTGTGTGGTGAGTCTATTGGTCTCTATGTGGTGAGTCTGTGGGTCTCTGTGTGGTGAGTCTGTGGGTGTCTCTGTGGTGAATCTGTGGGTCTCTGTGTGGTGAGTCTGTGGGTCTCTGTGTGGTGAGTCTGTGGGTCTCTGTGTGGTGAGTCTATGGGTCCCTGTGGTGAGTCTATGGGTCTCTGTGTGGTGAATCTATGGGTCTCTGTGTGGTGAGTCTATGGGTTTCTGTGTGGTGAGTCTGTGGGTCTCTGTGATGAGTCTATGGATCTCTGTGTGGTGAGTCTGTGGGTCTCTGTGTGGTGAGTCTATGGGTCTCTGTGTGGTGAGTCTATGGGTCTCCGTGTGGTGAGTCTATTGGTCTCTGTCTGGTGAGTCTGTGGGTCTCTGTGTGATGAGTCTCTGGGTCTCTGTGTGGTGAGTCTATTGGTCTCTATGTGGTGAGTCTGTGGGTCTCTGTGTGGTGATTCTGTGGGTGTCTCTGTGGTGAATCTGTGGGTCTCTGTGTGGTGAGTCTGTGGGTCTCTGTGTGGTGAGTCTGTGGGTCTCTGTGTGGTGAGTCTATGGGTCTCTGTGGTGAGTCTATGGGTCTCTGTGTGGTGAATCTATGGGTCTCTGTGTGGTGAGTCTATGGGTTTCTGTGTGGTGAGTCTGTGGGTCTCTGTGATGAGTCTATGGATCTCTGTGTGGTGAGTCTGTGGGTCTCTGTGTGGTGAGTATATGGGTCTCTGTGGTGAGTCTATGGGTCTCTGTGTGGTGAATCTATGGGTCTCTGTGTGGTGAGTCTATGGGTTTCTGTGTGGTGAGTCTGTGGGTCTCTGTGATGAGTCTATGGATCTCTGTGTGGTGAGTCTGTGGGTCTCTGTGTGGTGAGTCTATGGGTCTCTGTGTGGTGAGTCTATGGGTCTCCGTGTGGTGAGTCTATTGGTCTCTGTCTGGTGAG
>NC_133742.1:5384110-5464110 GCF_048934315.1 Petromyzon marinus | reverse complement strand
GTAGTAATGTGGTAGTGTATAGTGTAGTGTAGTAGTGTATAGTGTAGTGTAGCAGTGTATACAGTGAGGGAAAAAAGTGTTTGATCCCCTGCTGATTTTGTATGTTTGCACATTGACAAAGAAATGATCAGTCTATAATTTTAATAGTAGGTTTATTTGAACAGTGAGAGACAGAATAACAACAACAAAATCCAGAAAAACGCATGTCAAAAATGTTATAAATTGATTTGCATTTTAATGAGGGAAATAAGTATTTGACCCCTCTGCAAATCATGACTTAGTACTTGGTGGCAAAACCCTTGTTGGCAATCACAGAGGTCAGACGTTTCTTGTAGTTGGCCACCAGGTTTGCACACATCTCAGGAGGGATTTTGTCCCACTCCTCTTTACAGATCTGTGTATAGTGTAGTAGTGTATAGTGTAGTGTAGTAGTGTATAGTGTGGTACTGTAGTGTAGTAGTGTATAGTATAGTAGTATATAGTATAGTAGTGTATATGTAGTGTATAGTAGTGTAGTGTATAGTGTGGTAGTGTATAGTAGTGTAGTATATAGTGTAGTAGTGTATATGTAGTGTATAGTGTAGTAGTGTATAGTGTAGTAGTGTATAGTATAGTGTAGTGTATAGTGTAGTTGTGTATAGTGTAGTGTATAGTAGTGTAGTAGTGTATAGTGTAGTGTATAGTGTAGTGTATAGTGTAGTGTATAGTGTAGTGTATAGTGTAGTGCATAATATAGTGTATAGTGTAGTGTATAGTGTAGTGTATAGTGTAGTGTATAGTGTAGTGTGTAGTGTAGTGTATAGTAGTGTATAGTGTAGTGTATAGTGTAGTGCATAATATAGTGTAGTGTATAGTGTAGTGTATAGCGTATTGTATAGTGTAGTGTATAGTGTAGTGTAGTGTATAGTGTAGTGTATAGTGTAGTGTGTAGTGTAGTGTGTAGTGTATAGTGTAGTGTATAGTGTAGTGTATAGTGTAGTGTATAGTGTAGTGTATAGTGTAGTGTATAGTGTAGTGTATAGTGTAGTGATGCAACAGGGAGGAGATGAGGCAGAGGAAGGGGTGGAGGGGCGATGTGTAAGTGTGGTAGTGTATAGTGTAGTGTAGTAGTGTATAGTGTAGTAGTATATAGTGTGGTAGTGTATAGTGTGGTAGTGTATAGTGTAGTAGTGTATAGTGTAGTAGTGTATAGTATAGTGTAGTGTATAGTGTAGTTGTGTATAGTGTAGTAGTGTATAGTGTAGTGTATAGTGTAGTAGTGTATAGTGTAGTGTAGTAGTGTATAGTGTAGTAGTGTGGTAGTGTATAGTGTAGTGTAGTAGTGTATAGTGTAGTGTGGTAGTGTAGTGTATAGTGTAGTGTATAGTGTAAAGTAGTGTAGTGTATAGTGTAGTGTAGTAGTGTATAGTGTAGTAGTATATAGTGTGGTAGTGTATAGTGTGGTAGTGTGTAGTGTAGTGGTGTATAGTGTAGTAGTGTATAGTGTAGTGGTGTAGTGTAGTAGTATAGTGTAGTAGTGTAGTGTAGTAGTGTATAGTGTAGTGTAGTAGTGTATAGTGTAGTAGTGTATAGTGTAGTGGTGTAGTGTAGTAGTATAGTGTAGTAGTGTAGTGTAGTAGTGTATAGTGTAGTGTAGTAGTGTATAGTGTAGTAGTGTATAGTGTACTAGTGTATAGTGTAGTGTAGTAGTGCATAGTGTATAGTGTAGTAGTGTATTGTGTAGTAGTGTTTAGTGTAGTAGTGTATAGTGTAGTAGTGTATTGTGTAGTAGTGTATAGTGTAGTAGTGTTTAGTGTAGTAGTGTATAGTGTAGTGTAGTAATGTATAGTGTAGTAGTGTATAGTGTAGTGTTTAGTGAAGTAGTGTATAGTGTAGTAGTGTGTAGTGTATAGTGTAGTGTATAATAGTGTATAGTGTAGTATGTAGTGTATAGTGTAGTATATAGTGTATAGCGTAGTAGTAGTGTATAGTGTAGTATATAGTGTATAGTGTAGTAGTAGTGTGTAGTGTAGTAGTGTGTAGTGTAGTAGTGTATAGTATAGTGTAGTAGTGTATAGTGTAGTAGTGTGGTAGTGTATAGTGTAGTAGTGTAGTGTGGTAGTGTAGTGTGGTAGTGTATAGTGTAGTGTATAGTGTAGTAGTGTATAGTGTAGTAGTGTGGTAGTGTATAGTGTAGTGTGGTAGTGTATAGTGTAGTGTATAGTGTAGTAGTGTATAGTGTAGTAGTGTGGTAGTGTATAGTGTAGTGTATAGTGTAGTAGTGTATAGTGTAGTAGTGTGGTAGTGTATAGTGTAGTAGTGTGGTAGTGTATAGTGTAGTAGTGTAGTGTGGTAGTGTATAGTGTAGTGTAGTAGTGTATAGTGTAGTGTAGCAGTGTATACAGTGAGGGAAAAAAAGTGTTTGATCCCCTGCTGATTTTGTACGTTTGCCCACCGACAAAGAAATGATCAGTCTATAATTTTAATGGTAGGTTTATTTTTTCGTGCGTCAGTTGTGTGTTGTTAAAGTCACGTAGGGTAAAAAATAAAACACCAATAAATCACGACGTGACTTTACCGAATAGAACCAAAGAGTGTGGATCCTTGCAGTCACGAAAGCTTTAAGCTGTGTAGAATTGTGTGTTGTTGTGTGTTGTGTTCGTGAGTTGTGTTGTTGTTGTGTGTGTGTTGGTTGTTGTGTTGTGTTGTTGTGTGTGTTGTTGTGTGTTGTTGTGTTGTGTTGTTGTTGTGTGTTGTTGTGTTGTGTTGTTGTTGTGTGTGTTGGTTGTTTTGTTGTTGTGTGTGTTGTTGGTGTGTGTTGGTTGTTGTGTTGTTGTGTGTGTTGTTGTTGTGTGTTGGTTGTTGTGTTGTTGTGTGTGTTGTTGTTGTGTTGTTGTGTGTGTGTTGATGTTGTGTTGTTGTTGTGTGTGTGTTGTTGTGTGTGTGTTGTTGTGTTGTTGTTGTGTGTGTGTTGTTGTGTGTGTGTTGTGTTGTGTGAGTTGCTGAGTCATTGTCTCCCGGTCAATGACTCAGCTACAGCCTGTCTCTCACCCCCCACTGTGTATGTGTTGTAGTGTGTGTGTGTGTTGTAGTGTGTGTGTGTGTTGTAGTGTGTGTGTGTGTGTTGTAGTGTGTGTGTGTTGTAGTGTGTGTGTGTTGTAGTGTGTGTGTGTTGTAGTGTGTGTGTTGTAGTGTGTGTGTGTGTTGTAGTGTGTGTGTGTGTGTTGTAGTGTGTGTGTGTGTGTTGTAGTGTGTGTGTGTTGTAATGTGTGTGTTGTAGTGTGTGTTGTAGTGTGTTGTAGTGTGTGTTGTAGTGTGTGTGTTGTAGTGTGTGTGTGTTGTAGTGTGTGTTGTAGTGTGTGTGTGTTGTAGTGTGTGTGATCATTAAGGACCTTCATGACAGTGAGCGGGCCCGGGTAAAACTACGTGGCCGGGAGTCAGAACCATTCCCTGTACACCTTGGGGTGCGACAGGGATGTCCTCTGGCTCCCACATTATTTAACATCTATTTTGACCACGTAGTTCGTGAAGCCTTCAATATCTGTACCGGGGGAATCTCCATATGGTACAGATATAATGGGAGGCTGATCGATGCCCGGGTGCGGTCAAGGGATGGCTCCCTTTTGCTCAACCACGTTATGTATGCTGATGATTTAGTAATAGCTGCTCAGTCAGAGGAGGAGTTGGAGACGCTGCTGCTGAGACTGGAGCGTGCCACTAAGAGGTGGGGCCTTACCATCAGCCCCACCAAAACTAAGCACCTGCCTGGGTATTTTGTACCATCGGACACTCCACCCCCACAACTCCCAATCGGTGATGGGGCAGTTGTGGAGAGAGTGGAGAGTTTCGCATACCTGGGCAGTGTGCTTATGACTGGCTCCAGTTTAACAGCAGAGGTCTCACTCCTAATCAGTCGAGCGGCAATATCTTTTCATCGGTTGCGTAACGCTGTGTGGAAGCTACCTGGTCTGTCGCTCCGCACTAAGCTTCAGGTCTTCTCGGCCACGGTCATTCCCTCCCTTCTCTACGCTTGCGAAACGTGGACCCCCCTAATGGAACATCTTCGTCGGTTAGAAACATTTAGGCTGCCTGCCTACGATCCATCCTGGGTTTAACCAGACTGGATTGTGTGAGGAGCTCACAAATCCTTGAAAGATCTGGGCAATGTCCCATCGGTGAGCTCCTCCGGCGGGGAAGGCTGCGATGGCTGGATCATGTAGCCCGCATGCCCAGCCACCGCATGCCGAAACAGCTTTTGTTCGTCCGGATTGAGGGGGCTAAGCGGGCGCGGCACGGGCTAGAGAAGAGATGGAGTGATGTGGTACAGGAGGACGTGGAGCTGAGTGGACTTGCCGATGACTGGTACCAGCGGTGTCAAGATCGGCTTCTGTGGAGGAGGCTCGTGAAGGACGCTACTGGGCAGTTGGAGGCAGTCGCCCTCCAACAACAACGGAGGGCGGAGGAGCGACGCTCAGAACAACGAGCGGAGCGCCGGGTGGCTAAAGCACAGCAGGTTGGCACAGTAGGGGGCACAGGTGGTGCATCAGCCACTCATCTCAGTCAGTCGACCCGTGGCACCTGCTGGGTCTACCCCCTGACCTCCTGCCAGCGGGCGTTCGACACTTCACGTGGCCTCAGGGTGCACATAGCCTGGCACAAGCGTCGTGGTGACGTCACCGCCACTTAGTGGCGAATGGCGGTTGTTGTTGTTTTTGTGTGTCGTAGTGTGGGTGTGTGTGAGTGTGCGTGGGTATTTTGCACCATCGGACACTCCACCCCCACAACTCCCAATCGGTGATGGGGCAGTTGTGGAGAGAGTGGAGAGTTTCCCATACCTGGGCAGTGTGCTTATGACCGGCTCCAGTTTAACAGCAGAGGTCTCACTCCGAATCAGTCGAGCGGCAATATCTTTTCATCGGTTGCGTAACGCTGTGTGGAAGCTACCTGGTCTGTCGCTCCGCACGAAGCTTCAGGTCTTCTCGGCCACGGTCATTCCCTCCCTTCTCTACGCTTGCGAAACGTGGACCCCCCCTAATGGAACATCTTCGCCGGTTAGAAACATTTAGGCTGGCCTGCCTACGATCCATCCTGGGTTTAACCAGCAGGTTGGATTGTGCGAGGAGCTCACAAATCCTTGAAAGATCTGGGCAAGGTCCCATCGGTGAGCTCCTCCGGCAGGCAAGGCTGCGATGGCTGGGTCATGTAGCCCGCATGCCCAGCCACCGCATGCCGAAACAGCTTTTGTTTGGCCGGATCGAGGGGGCTAAACGGGCGCGGCACAGGCTAGAGAAGAGATGGAGTGACGTGGTACAGGAGGACGTGGAGCTGAGTGGACTTGCCGATGACTGGTACCAGCGGTGTCAAGATCGGCCTCTGTGGAGGAGGCTCGTGAGTGTATGTATGTGTGTATGAATATGTGTATGAGTGTGTGTGTGTGAGTGACGGTGTAAGTGTGACTGAGTGTGTGTGAGTTTGTGAGTGTGTGTGAGTGGTGGTGTAAGTGTGAGTGTGTGAGTGAGTGTGGGGAGTGGTGGGTGTAGTGGTTATCGCTACGCTGCGCTATGAACCCGGCTAGCCGGGTTTGATTCCCGCTCACGGCCAACACCACCGGTGACGATTCTCTGAACCGGTCCTGGGGCCTCCCCTAGGTCCACTCAGCCTCAAATGAGTCCCTGGTGCGGTGTGTAAACATCGCCACTGGGGATACAAAGGCGGTCCGGCGTGGTGCTGGCCACCCACCCCCTCGTGTACCGTTCCGGCCTTCATAGGTGCTCGCTAACAGCACTTGCCCCTACAGTCTGTTACAGGCTACACGGGGGATCTTTGTTTTTTGTTTGTTAGTGACACATTCAGAATGATAAAAAATAAAAAATAAAATACCCTACCACCTCTCTCCTACCCCCTCTCCCCTACCCCCTCTCCCCTACCCCCCCTACCCCCTCTCCCCTACCCCCTCTCCCCTACCCCCTCTCCCCTACCCCCTCTCCCCTACCCCCTCTCCCCTACCCCCTCTCTCCTACCCCCTCTCCCCTACCCCTCCTACCCCCTCTCCCCTACCCCCTCTCCCCTACCCCCTCTCTCCTACCCCCTCTCTCCTACCCCCTCTCCCCTACCCCTCCTACCCCCTCTCCCCTACCCCCTCTCTCCTACCCCCTCTCTCCTACCCCCTCTCCCCTACCCCTCCTACCCCCTCTCTCCTACCCCCTCTCCCCTACCCCCTCTCCCCTACCCCCTCTCTCCTACCCCCTCTCCCCTACCCCTCCTACCCCCTCTCCCCTACCCCCTCTCCCCTACCCCCTCTCTCCTACCCCCTCTCTCCTACCCCCTCTCTCCTACCCCCTCTCCCCTACCCCCTCTCCCCTACCCCCTCTCCCCTACCCCCCCTACCCCCTCTTCCCTACCCCCTCTCTCCTACCCCCTCTCCCCTACCCCCTCTCCCCTACCCCCTCTCCCCTACCCCCCCTACCCCCTCTTCCCTACCCCCTCTCTCCTACCCCCTCTCCCCTACCCCCTCTCCCCTACCCCCTCTCTCCTACCCCGTCTCCCCTACCCCCCCTACCCCCTTTTCCCTACCCCCTCTCCCCTACCCCCACTCCCCTACCCCCCCACCCCCTCTCCCCTACCCCCTCTCCCCTACCCCCCCCTACCCCCCCTACCCCCCCCCTCTCCCCCCCGACACCAAGAGGGTGTCCGCATCCCGACGTTGATGATCACGGGTGAGCGAGGGGTCTTCTTGGAGCAGCTGCTGAGGGGGTCCGTCGGGGCTCTGGGGAAGGGGGTTGAGGCGGTCCCCCGGGGCTCCTCCGCCCCCTCCGCGGGGGTCCTCCTGGGGGTCCAGGTGACCCCTGGGGACTCGTTCACCCCCTCGATGCGCACGCCGATCGTGTTTGTGTCCACGGCGTTTGCTGTCGTGGTGGTCGCGTCTGTGGCCTGGGCGGCCTTCTACTACGGCAGGAGGGCCAGGGCCAGGCTGGCCGTGGCTCGGGCCAAGGTGGGGAGCAGTCATTCAGTCAGTCACTCAGTCACACAGTCACTCAGTCAGTCATTCAGTCAGTCACTCAGTCAGTCAGTCAGTCACTCAGTCAGTCAGTCACTCACTCAGTCTGTCAGTCACTCACTCAATCACTCACTCAACCACTCACTCAACCACTCAGTCACTCCGTCACTCAGTCACTCAGTCAGTCACTCAGTCACTCAGTCAGTCACTCACTCACACAGTCACTTCTACTACGGCAGGAGGGCCAGGGCCAGGCTGGCCGTCGCCCGGGCCAAGGTGGGGAGCAGTCAGTCAGTCAGTCACTCAGTCAGTCAGTCACTCAGTCAGTCAGTCAGTCACTCAGACACTCACTCAACCACTCACTCAGTCACTCCGTCACTCAGTCACTCAGTCACTCACTCAACCACTCAATCACTCAACCACTCACTTGCTCAGTCACTCAGTCAGTCACTCAGACACTCAGCCACTCAGCCACTCACTCAACCACTCAATCACTCAACCACTCGCTCGCTCAGTCACTCAGTCAGTCACTCAGTCACTCACTCAGCCACTCACTCAACCACTCACTCACTCAACCACTCACTTGCTCAGTCACTCAGTCAGTCACTCAGTCACTCAGTCAGTCACTCACTCAACCACTCACTCAACCACTCACTCAGTCACTCCATCACTCAGCCACTCAGTCACTCAGTCAGTCACTTCTACTACGGCAGGAGGGCCAGGGCCAGGCTGGCCGTCGCCCGGGCCAAGGTGGGGAGCAGTCAGTCAGTCAGTCACTCAGTCAGTCAGTCACTCAGACACTCAGCCACTCACTCAACCACTCACTCAGTCACTCCGTCACTCAGTCACTCAGTCACTCACTCAACCACTCAATCACTCAACCACTCACTTGCTCAGTCACTCAGTCAGTCACTCAGTCAGTCAGTCAGTCAGTCACTCAGTCAGTCAGTCACTCAGTCAGTCACTCAGTCACTCACTCACACAGTCACTTCTACTACGGCAGGAGGGCCAGGGCCAGGCTGGCCGTCGCCCGGGCCAAGGTGGGGAGCAGTCAGTCACTCAGTCAGTCAGTCAGTCAGTCAGTCACTCAGTCACTCACTCACTCAGTCACTCAGTCACTCACTCAACCACTCACTCAACCACTCACTCAGTCACTCAGTCAGTCAGTCACTCAGTCAGTCAGTCACTCACTCAGTCTGTCAGTCACTCACTCAATCACTCACTCAACCACTCACTCAACCACTCAGTCACTCCGTCACTCAGTCACTCAGTCAGTCACTCAGTCACTCAGTCACTCAGTCAGTCACTCACTCAGTCACTCAGTCACTCAGTCACTCGCTCACTCAGTCACTCAGTCACTCAGTCACTCGCTCACTCAGTCACTCAGTCAGTCACACAGTCACTTCTACTACGGCAGGAGGGCCAGGGCCAGGCTGGCCGTCGCCCGGGCCAAGGTGGGGAGCAGTCAGTCAGTCAGTCAGTCACTCAGTCAGTCAGTCAGTCACTCACTCAGTCAGTCACTCAGTCAGTCAGTCAGTCACTCAGTCACTCACTCAGTCAGTCACTCAGTCAGTCACTCAGTCAGTCAGTCAGTCACTCAGTCAGTCACTCAGTCAGTCACTCACTCACACAGTCACTTCTACTACGGCAGGAGGGCCAGGGCCAGGCTGGCCGTCGCCCGGGCCAAGGTGGGGAGCAGTCAGTCAGTCAGTCACTCAGTCAGTCAGTCACTCAGTCAGTCACTCAGTCACTCACTCAACCACTCACTCACTCAACCACTCACTCGCTCAGTCACTCACTCAGTCACTCAGTCACTCACTCAGCCACTCACTCACTCAGCCACTCACTCACTCAACCACTCACTCAGTCACTCAGTCAGTCACTCACTCACTCAGTCAGTCACTCACTCACTCAGCCACTCACTCAACCACTCAATCACTCAACCACTCACTCAGTCACTCAGTCAGTCAGTCACTCAGTCAGTCAGTCACTCAGTCAGTCACTCACTCACTCACTCAGTCACTCACTCACTCACTCAGTCAGTCACTCAGTCAGTCACTCACTCACTCAGTCAGTCACTCACTCAGTCACTCAGTCAGTCACTCACACAGTCACTTCTACTACGGCAGGAGGGCCAGGGCCAGGCTGGCCGTCGCTCGGGCCAAGGTGGGGAGCAGTCAGTCAGTCAGTCACTCAATCAGTCAGTCACTCAGTCAGTCACTCAGCCACTCACTCAACCACTCACTCACTCAACCACTCACTCACTCGGTCACTCACTCAGTCAGTCACTCAGTCAGTCACTCACTCAGTCACTCAGTCAGTCAGTCTGTCAGTCAGTCACTCAGTCAGTCTGTCAGTCAGTCACTCAGTCAGTCACTCAGTCACTCAGTCACTCACTCAACCACTCAATCACTCAACCACTCAATCACTCAGTCACTCAGTCACTCAGCCACTCACTCAACCACTCACTCACTCAACCACTCACTCACTCGGTCACTCACTCAGTCAGTCACTCAGTCAGTCACTCACTCAGTCACTCAGTCACTCAGTCAGTCACTCAGTCACTCAGTCACTCACTCAACCACTCAATCACTCAACCACTCAGTCAGTCACTCAGTCAGTCACTCAGTCACTCGCTCAGTCACTCAGTCAGTCACTCAGTCACTCACTCAACCACTCACTCACTCAACCACTCACTCGCTCAGTCACTCACTCACTCAGTCACTCAGTCAGTCACTCAGTCAGTCAGTCACTCAGTCAGTCAATCAGTCACTCAGCCACTCTCTCAACCACTCACTCACTCAACTGCCCACTCACTCACTCAACCACTCACTCGCTCAGTCACTCAGTCACTCAGTCACTCCGTCACTCAGTCACTCACTCACTCACTCAGTCAGTCACTCAGTCAGTCAGTCAGTCACTCAGCCACTCACTCAACCACTCAATCACTCAACCACTCACTCGCTCAGTCACTCAGTGAGTCACTCAGTCAGTCAGTCACTCAGTCAGTCACTCCGTCACTCCGTCACTCAGTCACTCAGCTACTCACTCAACCACTCACTCACTCAACCACTCACTCGCTCAGTCACTCAGTCAGTCAGTCACTCACACAGTCAGTCACTCAGCCACTCACTCACTCAACCACTCACTCAGTCAGTCAGTCATTCAGTCAGTCACTCAGTCAGTCAGTCAGTCACTCAGTCAGTCAGTCACTCACACAGTCAGTCACTCAGCCACTCACTCACTCAACCACTCACTCAGTCAGTCAGTCATTCAGTCAGTCACTCAGTCAGTCAGTCAGTCACTCAGCCACTCAGTCAGTCACTCACTCAGTCACTCAGTCAGTCACTCAGTCAGTCAGTCACTCATTCAGTCAGTCAGTCAGTCACTCACTCAGTCACTTCTACTACGGCAGGAGGGCCAGGGCCAGGCTGGCCGTGGCTCGGGCCAAGGTGGGGAGCAGTCAGTCAGTCAGTCACTCAGTCAGTCAGTCACTCAGTCACTCAGTCAGTCACTCAGTCAGTCAGTCACTCACTCAGTCACTCAGTCAGTCAGTCACTCACTCAGTCACTTAGTCAGTCAGTCACCCACTTAGTCAGTCAGTCAGTCACTCAGTCACTCAGTCAGTCAATCAGTCACTCAGCCACTCTCTCAACCACTCACTCACTCAACTGCCCACTCACTCACTCAACCACTCACTCGCTCAGTCACTCAGTCACTCCGTCACTCAGTCACTCACTCACTCAGTCAGTCACTCAGTCAGTCAGTCACTCAACCACTCAATCACTCAACCACTCACTCAGTCACTCACTCAGTCAGTCAGTCACTCAGTCAGTCAGTCAGTCACTCAGTCAGTCACTCAGTCACTCAGTCACTCAGCCACTCACTCAATCACTCACTCACTCAACCACTCACTCGCTCAGTCACTCAGTCAGTCACTCAGTCACTCAGTCACTCAGCTACTCCCTCAACCACTCACTTAACCACTCACTCATCCACTCACTCACTCAACCACTCACTCATCCACTCACTCACTCACTCAACCACTCACTAAACCACTCACTCACCCAACCACTCACTCATACACTCACTCACTCACTCAACCACTCACTAAACCACTAACTCATTCACTCACACACTCACCCACTCATTCACTCAACCACTCACTCACTCAACCACTCACTCACTCACTCAACCACTCAACCACTCACTCAACCACTCACTCAACCACTCACTCAACCACTCACTCACTCACCACTCACTCACTCACCTACTCACTCACTCACCACTCACTCACACACTCACCCCTCACTCACACACTCACCCACTCACTCACTCAACCACTCACTCAACCACTCACTCAACCACTCACTCAACCACTCACTCACTCAACCACGCAATCACTCACTCAACCACTCAATCACTCACTCAATCACTCACTCATACACTCACCCACTCACTCAACCACTCACTCACACACTCACCCACTCACTTACTCAACCACTCACTCACTCAACCACTCAATCACTCACTCAACCACTCAGTCATCCACTCACTCACTCATGCACTCACTCAACCACTCACTAAGCCATTCACTCATTCACTCAACCACTCACTCATACACTCACTCACTCAACCACTCACTCACTCACTCAACCACTCACTCATACACTCACTCACACACTCACTCACTCATACACTCACTCATACACTCACTCACTCACTCACCCACTCACTCACTCATACACTCACTCACTCACTCACCCACTCACTCACTCATACACTCACTCACCCACTCACTCACTAAGCCACATCCTGATGATGACGATGCTGACGATGATGATGCTGATGCTGCTGATGATGCTGCTGCTGCTGATGATGATGCTGATGATGATGATGCTGCTGATGATGCTGATGCTGCTGATGCTGCTGATGCTGCTGCTGATGATGCTGATGCTGCTGATGATAATGATGCTGCTGATGATGCTGCTGATGATGCTGATGCTGCTGCTGATGATGTTGCTGCTGCTGATGATGCTGATGCTGATGATGATGCTGCTGCTGCTGATGATGATGATGCTGATGATGATGATGATGCTGCTGCTGCTGCTGATGATGATGATGATGCTGCTGCTGCTGCTGATGATGATGATGATGCTGCTGATGATGATGATGCTGCTGATGATGATGCTGCTGCTGCTGATGATGCTGATGATGATGCTGCTGCTGCTGATGATGCTGCTGATGATGATGCTGCTGCTGCTGATGATGATGATGATGCTGCTGCTGATGATGATGATGCTGCTGCTGCTGCTGATGATGATGATGATGATGCTGATGATGATGATGATGCTGCTGCTGATGATGATGATGCTGATGCTGCTGCTGATTGTGTCTCTGCAGAGGAAGCTGGAGGGTTTGGCCAAAACGGGAATCTCACGTCTAGACCACAAGACTGTCAAGCCTGCAGACAAGGTGAGAGACACCGTGTGTGTGTGTGTCTCTGTGTCTGTGTGTGTCTCTGTGTGTGTGTCTCTGTGTCTCTGTCTCTGTGTGTGTCTCTGTGTGTGTGTCTCTGTGTCTCTGTGTCTCTCTTTGTCTCTGTGTGTCTCTGTCTGTGTCTCTGTGTGTCTGTCTCTGTGTGTGTCTCTGTGTGTCTCTGTGTGTGTGTGTGTGTCTGTGTGTGTGTGTCTCTGTGTGTCTCTGTCTCTGTGTGTCTCTGTGTGTGTGTGTGTCTCTGTGTGTCTCTGTCTCTGTGTGTCTCTGTGTGTCTCTGCCTCTGTGTGTCTCTGTGTGTCTCTGTCTCTGTGTGTCTCTGTGTGTCTCTGTGTGTCTCTGTGTGTGTGTCTAGAGCACAAGACTGTCAAGCCTGCAGATAGGGTGAGACACACAGTGTCTCTGTGTCTGTCTCTGTGTCTCTGTGTCTCTGTGTGTCTGTCTCTGTGTGTCTCTGTGTCTCTGTGTGTGTGTCTGTGTGTCTGTGTGTGTGTCTGTGTCTCTGTGTGTGTGTCTCTCTGTGTGTGTGTCTCTGTGTGTGTGTGTCTCTGTCTCTGTGTCTCTGTGTGTGTGTCTCTCTGTGTGTCTCTGTGTGTCTCTGTGTGTGTCTCTCTGTGTGTCTCTGTGTGTCTCTGTGTGTGTCTAGAGCACAAGACTGTCAAGCCTGCAGATAGGGTGAGACACACCATGTGTCTCTGTGTCTCTGTCTCTGTCTCGGTGTGTCTGTGTGTCTCTGTGTGTGTGTCTCTGTCTCTGTGTCTCTGTGTGTGTGTCTCTGTCTCTGTGTGTCTCTCTGTGTGTCTCTGTGTCTCTGTCTCTGTGTGTCTCTCTGTGTCTCTGTGTGTGTCTCTCTGTGTGTCTCTGTGTGTCTCTGTGTCTCTGTCTCTGTGTGTCTCTCTGTGTCTCTGTGTGTGTGTCTCTGTGTGTCTCTGTGTGTCTCTGTGTCTCTGTCTCTGTGTGTCTCTCTGTGTGTGTCTAGAGCACAAGACTGTCAAGCCTGCAGATAGGGTGAGACACACAGTGTGTCTCTGTGTCTCTGTGTGTGTCTCTGTCTTTGTGTCTCTGTGTCTCTGTCTCTGTGTGTCTCTGTGTCTCTCTGTCTCTGTGTGTCTAGACCACAAAACTGTCAAGCCTGCGGATAAGGTGAGACACACAGTGTGTGTCTGTGTCTCTGTGTCTCTGTGTGTCTGTCTCTGTGTCTCTCTGTGTCTCTTTGTGTGTGTCTCTGTCTCTGTGTCTCTGTGTCTCTGTCTCTGTGTGTCTCTGTGTCTCTCTGTCTCTGTGTGTCTAGACCACAAAACTGTCAAGCCTGCGGATAAGGTGAGACACACAGTGTGTGTCTGTGTCTCTGTGTCTCTGTCTCTGTGTCTCTGTGTCTGTGTATGTGTCTCTGTGTCTCTGTCTCTGTGTCTCTGTGTCTCTGTCTCTGTGTCTCTGTGTGTCTCTGTGTCTCTCTGTCTCTGTGTGTCTAGACCACAAGACTGTCAAGCCGGCAGATAAGGTGAGACACACAGTGTGTCTCTGTGTCTCTGTGTCTCTGTGTCTCTGTGTGTCTGTGTGTGTGTGTGTCTCTGTGTGTGTGTCTCTGTGTGTCTCTGTGTCTCTCTGTCTCTGTGTGTCTAGACCAAAAGACTGTCAAGCCTGCAGATAAGGTGAGACACACAGTGTGTCTCTGTCTCTGTGTCTCTGTCTCTGTGTCTCTGTGTCTCTGTGTGTCTGTGTGTGTGTGTGTCTCTGTGTGTGTGTGTCTCTGTGTGTCTGTGTGTCTCTCTGTCTCTGTGTGTGTCTAGACCACAAGACTGTCAAACCTGCAGATAGGGTGAGACACACAGTGTGTCTCTGTCTCTCTGTGTCTCTGTGTCTCTGTCTCTGTGTGTGTGTCTCTGTCTCTGTGTGTCTCTCTGTGTCTCTGTGTGTGTGTCTCTATGTGTGTGTCTCTGTGTGTGTCTCTGTGTGTGTGTCTCTGTCTCTGTGTGTCTCTCTGTGTCTCTGTGTGTGTGTCTCTGTCTCTGTGTCTCTGTCTCTGTCTCTGTGTGTGTCTCTGTGTGTGTCTCTGTGTGTATGTGTCTGTGTGTGTCTCTGTGTGTGTCTCTGTGTGTGTGTCTCTGTGTGTCTCTGTCTATGTGTGTCTCTGTGTGTGTGTCTGTGTGTGTGTGTGTCTATGTGTGTCTGTGTGTGTGTGTCTGTGTCTCTGTGTGTCTCTGTGTGTCTCTGTATGTCTCTGTGTCTCGCTGTGTGTCTCTGTGTCTCTGTGTGTCTCTGTGTGTGTGTGTCTCTCTGTGTGTCTCTGTGTGTGTCTCTGTGTGTCTCTGTGTGTCTCTGTGTGTGTCTCTGTGTGTCTCTGTGTGTGTCTCTGTGTGTCTCTGTGTCTCTGTGTTGTCTCTGTGTGTGTGTCTCTCTGTGTGTCTCTGTGTGTCTCTCTGTGTGTCTCTGTGTGTCTCTGTGTCTCTGTGTGTCTCTGTGTGTCTCTGTGTGCCTCTGTGTGTGTGTGTGTCTCTGTGTGTGTGTGTCTCTGTGTCTCTGCGTCTCTCTGTGTGTCTCTGTGTGTCTCTGTCTCTGTGTGTCTCTCTGTGTGTCTCTGTGTGTCTCTCTGTGTGTCTCTGTGTGTCTCTGTGTGTGTGTGTCTCTGTGTCTCTGCGTCTCTCTGTGTGTCTCTGTGTGTCTCTGTCTCTGTGTGTCTCTCTGTGTGTCTCTGTGTGTCTTTCTGTGTGTCTCTGTGTGTGTGTGTCTCTGTGTCTCTGCGTCTCTCTGTGTGTCTCTGTGTGTCTCTGTCTCTGTGTGTCTCTCTTTGTGTCTCTGTGTGTGTCTCTGTGTGTCTCTGTGTGTCTCTGTGTGTGTGTGTCTCTGTGTGTGTGTGTCTCTGTGTCTCTGCGTCTCTCTGTGTGTCTCTGTGTGTCTCTGTCTCTCTGTGTGTCTCTCTGTGTGTCTCTGTGTGTGTCTAGACCACAAGACCGTCAAGCCTGCGGATAGGGTGAGACACACAGTGTGTCTCTGTGTCTCACCTTATCTGTCTCTGTGTGTCTCTCTGTGTCTCTGTGTGTGTCTCTCTGTGTGTGTGTGTCTCTCTGTGTGTGTGTCTCTGTGTGTGTGTCTCTGTGTGTGTGTCTCTGTGTGTGTCTCTGTGTGTGTGTGTGTCTCTGTGTGTGTGTCTCTGTGTGTCTCTGTGTGTGTGTGTGTCTCTGTGTGTCTCTCTGTGTGTCTCTGTCTCTGTGTCTCTGTCTCTGTCTCTGTGTGTCTCTCTGTGTCTCTGTGTGTGTGTGTCTCTGTGTGTGTGTCTCTGTGTGTGTGTGTCTCTGTGTGTGTCTCTGTGTGTGTGTGTGTCTCTGTGTGTGTGTCTCTGTGTGTCTCTCTGTGTGTCTCTGTCTCTGTGTCTCTCTGTCTCTGTGTGTCTCTGTGTGTTTCTCTGTGTCTCTGTGTGTGTGTCTCTGTGTGTGTGTGTCTCTGTGTGTTTCTGTCTCTGTGTCTCTATGTCTCTGTGTCTCTGTGTGTCTCTCTGTGTGTCTCTGTGTGTGTCTCTGTCTCTGTGTGTGTCTGTGTGTGTGTCTCTCTGTGTGTGTCTCTGTGTGTCTCTCTGTGTGTGTGTGGGTGTCTGTGTGTCTCTGTGTGTCTCTGTGTGTGTCTCTGTGTGTCTCTGTGTGTCTCTCTGTGTGTCTCTGTGTGTCTCACTGTGTCTCTCTGTGTGTGTCTCTGTGTGTCTCTGTGTGTGTCTCTGTGTCTCTGTGTGTCACTGTGTGTCTCTCTGTGTCTCTCTGTGTGTCTCTGTGTGTCTCTGCGTGTGTCTCTGTGTGTGTCTCTGTGTGTCTCTCTCTGTGTCTCGCTGTGTCTCTCTGTGTGTGTCTCTATGTGTATCTGAGTGTGTGTCTCTGTGTGTGTCTCTGTGTGTCTCTGTGTGTCTCTCTGTGTGTGTCTCTGTGTGTCTCTGTGTGTCTCTGTGTGTGTCTCTGTGCGTGCCTCTCTGTGTGTGTCTCTCTGTGTCTCTGTGTGTCTCTGTGTGTCTCTCTGTGTGTCTCTGTGTGTCTCTCTGTGTGTCTCACTGTGTCTCTCTGTGTGTCTCTCTGTGTGTCTCTGTCTCTCTGTGTGTCTCTGTGTGTGTCTCTGTGTGTGTCTGTGTGTGTCTCTCTGTCTCTCTGTGTGTCTCTGTGTCTCTGTGTGTGTCTCTGTGTGTCTCTGTGTGTGTCTCTGTGTGTCTCTCTGTGTGTCTCTCTGTGTTTCTGTGTGTCTCTCTGTGTGTCTCTCTGTGTGTGTCTCTGTCTGGGTCTCTGTGTGTGTGTCTCTGTGTGTGTGTCTCTGTGTGTCTCTGTGTTTGTCTGTGTCTCTCTGTGTGTGTCTCTGTGTGTGTCTCTCTGTGTCTCTGTGTGTCTCTGTGTGTGTCTGTGTGTCTCTGTGTGTGTCTCTTTGTGTCTCTGTGTCTCTGTGTGTGTCTCTGTGTGTGTCTCTGTGTGTGTCTCTGTGTGTCTCTGTGTGTGTCTCTGTGTGTGTCTGTGTGGCTCACTGTGTCTCTGTGTGTCTCTGTGTGTGTCTGTGTGTGTGTCTGTGTGTGTCTCTGTGTCTCTCTGTGTGTCTGTGGGTGTCTTTGTGTGTTCTGTGTGTCTCTGTGTGTCTCTGTATCTCTCTGTTTCTCTGTGTGTCTCTGTGTCTCTGTGTGTCTCTGTGTTTGTCTGTGTCTCTCTGTGTGTGTCTCTGTGTGTCTCTGTGTGTGTCTGCGTGTGTCTCTGTGTGTCTCTCTGTGTGTCTCACTGTGTCTCTGTGTGTCTCTCTGTGTGTCTCACTGTGTCTCTGTGTGTGTCTCTGTGTGTGTCTCTGTGTGTGTCTCTGTGTGTCTCTGTGTGTGTCTCTGTGTGTGTCTCTATGTGTGTCTCTGTGTGTCTCTATGTGTGTCTGTGTGTGTCTCTGTGTGTCTCTCTGTGTGTCTGTGTGTGTCTGTGTGTGTCTCTGTGTGTCTCTCTGTGTGTCTCTCTGTGTGTCTGTGTGTGTCTCTGTGTGTCTCTGTATGTGTCTCTGTGTGTCTCTGTGTGTGTCTCTGTGTGTCTCTGTGTGTGTCTCTGTGTGTCTCTCTGTGTGTCTCACTGTGTCTCTGTGTGTGTCACTGTGTGTCTCTGTGTTTCTGTGTGTGTGTCTCTGTGTCTCACTGTGTGTCTCTGTGTGTCTCTGTCTCTCTGTGTCTCTCTGTGTGTCTCACTGGGTCACTGTGTGTCTCTGTGTTTCTCTGTGTGTGTCTCTGTGTCTCACTGTGTGTCTCTGTGTGTCTCTGTCTCTCTGTGTCTCTGTGTGTGTCTCTGTGTGTGTCTCTGTGTGTGTCTGTGTGTCTCTGTGTGTGTTTCTCTGTGTCTCTGTGTGTCTCTATGTGTCTGTGTGTGTCTCTGTGTCTCTCTGTGTCTCTGTGTCTCTCTGTGTGTGTCTCTGTGTGTCTCACTGTATCTCACTGTGTCTCTGTGTGTCTCACTGTGTCTCTTTGTGTGTCTCTGTGTGTGTCTCTGTGTCTCTCTGTGTGTCTCTGTGTGTCTCTGTGTGTGTCTCTGTGTGTGTCTCTGTGTGTCTCTGTATGTGTCTGTGTGTCTCACTGTGTCTCTGTGTGTGTCTCTGTGTGTGTCTCTGTGTCTCTGTGTGTCTCTGTGTCTCACTGTGTGTCTCTGTCTCTCTGTGTCTCTCTGTGTGTCTCTGTGTGTCTCTCTGTGTCTCACTGTGTCTCTGTGTGTGTCTCTGTGTGTCTCTGTGTGTCTCACTGTGTCTCTGTGTGTGTCTCTGTGTGTCTCACTGTGCCTCTGTGTGTGTCTCTGTGTGTCTCTGTGTGTCTCTTTGTGTGTCTCTGTGTCTCTGTGTGTCTCTGTGTGTGTCTCTGTGTGTCTCTGTGTGTGTCTGTGTGTCTCTCTGTGTGTCTGTGTGTGTCTCTCTGTGTGTCTGTGTGTGTCTCTGTGTGTCTCTCTGTGTGTCTCTCTGTGTGTCTGTGTGTGTCTCTGTGTGTCTCTGTTTGTGTCTCTGTGTGTCTCTGTGTGTGTCTCTGTGTGTGTCTCTGTGTGTCTCACTGTGTCTGTGTGTGTGTCACTGTGTGTCTCTGTGTTTCTGTGTGTGTGTCTCTGTGTCTCACTGTGTGTCTCTGTGTGTCTCTGTCTCTCTGTGTCTCTGTGTGTGTCTCTGTGTGTGTCTCTGTGTGTGTCTTTGTGTGTGTCTGTGTGTGTCTGTGTGTGTTTCTCTGTGTCTCTGTGTGTCTCTGTGTGTCTGTGTGTGTCTCTGTGTCTCTCTGTGTCTCTGTGTCTCTCTGTGTGTGTCTCTGTGTGTCTCACTGTATCTCACTGTGTCTCTGTGTGTCTCACTGTGTCTCTTTGTGTGTCTCTGTGTGTGTCTCTGTGTCTCTCTGTTTGTCTCTGTGTGTGTCTCTGTGTGTCTCTGTGTGTGTCTCTGTGTGTCTCTGTATGTGTCTGTGTGTCTCACTGTGTCTCTGTGTGTGTCTCTGTGTGTGTCTCTGTGTCTCTGTGTGTCTCTGTGTCTCACTGTGTTTCTCTGTCTCTCTGTGTCTCTCTGTGTGTCTCTGTGTGTCTCTCTGTGTCTCACTGTGTCTCTGTGTGTGTCTCTGTGTGTCTCTGTGTGTCTCACTGTGTCTCTGTGTGTGTCTCTGTGTGTCTCTTTGTGTGTCTCTGTGTCTCTGTGTGTCTCTGTGTGTCTCTGTGTGTCTCTTTGTGTGTCTCTTTGTCTCTCTGTGTGTCTCTCTGTGTGTCTCTCTGTGTGTCTCTGTGTGTGTCTCTGTGTGTGTCTCTGTGTGTCTCTCTGTGTGTCTGACTGTGTTTCTGTGTGTGTCTCTGTGTGTCTCTGTGTGTCACTGTGTGTCTCTGTGTTTCTCTGTGTGTGTCTCTGTGTCTCACTGTGTGTCTCTGTGTGTCTCTGTCTCTCTGTGTCTCTCTGTGTATCTCACTGTGTCACTGTGTGTCTCTGTTTCTCTGTGTGTGTCTCTGTGTCTCACTGTGTCTCCGTGTGTCTCTGTCTCTCTGTGTCTCTCTGTGTGTCTCACTGTGTCTCACCGTGTCTCTCTCTCCCCGTGTCTCTCTCCCCGTGTCGCACTCTCTCCCCGTGTGTCTCTCACCCCGTGTCTCTCCCCGTGTCTCTCTCTCCCCGTGTCTCTCTCTCCCCGTGTCTCTCTCTCCCCGTGTGTCTCTCACCCCGTGTCTCTCCCCGTGTCTCTCCCCCTGTCTCTCTCTCCCCGTGTCTCTCTCCCTGTGTCTCTCACCCCGTGTCTCTCTCTCCCCGTGTCTCTGTCCCCCTGTCTCTCTCTCCCCGTGTGTGTCTCTCCCCGTGTCTCTCTCTCCCCGTGTCTCTCTCCCCGTGTCTCTCTCCCCGTGTCTCTCTCCCCGTGTCTCTCTCCCCGTGTCTCTCTCCCCGTGTCTCTCTCCCCCTGTGTCTCTCTCTCCCCTTGTCTCTCTCCCCGTGTCTCTCTAACCGTGTCTCTCTCCCCGTGTCTCTCTCTCCCCGTGTCTCTCTCTCCCCGTGTGTCTCTCACCCCGTGTCTCTCCCCGTGTCTCTCTCTCCCCGTGTCTCTCTCTCCCCGTGTCTCTCTCTCCCCGTGTGTCTCTCACCCCGTGTCTCTCTCCCCATGTCTCTCTCCCCCTGTGTCTCCTTCTCCCCTTGTCTCTCTCCCCGTGTCTCTCTAACCGTGTCTCTCTCCCCGTGTCTCTCTCTCCCCGTGTCTCTCTCTCCCCGTGTGTCTCTCACCCCGTGTCTCTCCCCGTGTCTCTCCCCGTGTCTCTCCCCGTGTCTCTCTCTCCCCGTGTCTCTCTCTCCCCGTGTCTCTCTCTCCCCGTGGCTCTCTCCCCGTGTCTCTCTCTCCCCGTGTCTCTCTCCCCGTGTCTCTCTCTCCCCGTGTCTCTCTCCCCGTGTCTCTCTCTCCCCGTGTCTCTCTCTCCCCGTGTCTCTCTCTCCCCGTGTCTCTCTTTCCCCGTGTCTCTCCCCGTGTCTCTCTCCTCGTGTCTCTGTCCCCGTGTCTCTCTCTCCCCGTATCTCTCTCTCCCCGTGTCTCTCACCCCGTGTCTCTCTCTCCCCGTGTCTCTCTCTCCCCGTGTCTCTCACCCCGTGTCTCTCTCTCCCCGTGTCTCTCTCTCCCCGTGTCTCCCTCTCCCCGTGTCTCTCTCTCCCCGTGTCTCTCTCTCCCCGTGTCTCTCTCTCCCCGTGTCTCTCACCCCGTGTCTCTCTCTCCCCGTGTCTCTCTCTCCCCGTGTCTCTCTCTCCCCGTGTCTCTCACCCCGTGTCTCTCTCTCCCCGTGTCTCTGTCCCCGTGTCTCTCTCTCCCCGTGTCTCTCTCTCCGTGTCTCTCTCCCCGTGTCTCTCGCTCCCCGTGTCTCTCTCTCCCCGTGTCTCTCTCTCCCCGTGTCTCTCTCTCCCCGTGTCTCTCTCTCCCCGTGTCTCTCTCTCCCCGTGTCTCTCACCCCGTGTCTCTCTCACCCCGTGTCTCTGTCCCCGTGTCTCTCTCTCCCCGTGTCTCTCTCTCCGTGTCTCTCTCTCCCCGTGTCTCTCTCTCCGCGTCTCTCTCTCCCCGTGTCTCTCTCTCTCCCCGTGTCTCTCTCTCCCCGTGTCTCTCTCTCCCCGTGTCTCTGTCCCCGTGTCTCTATCCCCGTGTCTCTCTCTCCCCGTGTCTCTCTCTCCCCGTGTCCCTCTCCTTGTTTCTCCCCGTGTCTCTCTCCGTGTCTCTCCCCGTGTCTCTATCCCCGTGTCTCTCTCTCAGTGTCTCTCTCTCCCCGTGTCTCTGTCCCCGTGTCTCGCAGGAGGTGGACGCTGAGTTTGATCCGTGTGCCGTGTGCATCGAGGGATACAAAGCGGGCGAGGTGGTGAGGATTCTGCCTTGCAAGTACGTGGAGGTCTCGGCGTGCACCTAGCCTGGCACCGGCGTGTGAGTGAGTGAGGGTGTGAGTGGTTGGGTGAGTGTGTGTGTGATGGTGATTGAGTGAGTGGGTGAGTGAGTGGTTGGGTGAGTGAGTGAGTGCGTGAGTGAGTGAGTGAGTGCGTGAGTGGGTGAGTGAGTGAGTGAGTGGGTGAGTGAGTGGTTGGGTGAGTGAGTGTGTTAGTGAGTGGGTGAGTGAGTGCGTGAGTGAGTGGGTGAGTGAGTGAGTGGGTGAGTGAGTGAGTGAGTGGATGATTGAGTGGGTGAGTGGGTGAGTGAGTGTGTGGGTGAGTGAGTGAGTGAGTGCATGAGTGAGTGGGTGAGTGAGTGAGTGGGTGAGTGAGAGGTTGGGTGAGTGAGTGTGTGGGTGAGTGAGAGGTTGGGTGAGTGAGTGTGTGAGTGAGTGGGTGAGTGAGTGCGTGAGTGTGTGGGTGAGTGAGTGAGTGGGTGAGTGAGTCAGTGAGTGGATGATTGAGTGGGTGAGTGGGTGAGTGGGTGGGTGAGTGGGTAAGTGGGTGGGTGAGTGAGTGTGTGAGTGAGTGAGTGGGTGAGTGAGTGAGTGAGTGGGTGAGTGAGTGAGTGAGTGGGTGAGTGAGTGGGTGAGTGGGTGAGTGAGTGAGTGTGTGAGTGAGTGAGTGGGTGAGTGAGTGTGTGAGTGAGTAGGTGAGTGAGTGATTGAGTGAGTGAGTGGGTGAGTGAGTGAGTGAGTGGGTGAGTGAGTGTGTGAGTGAGTAGGTGAGTGAGTGGGTGAGTGAGTGAGTGGGTGAGTGAGTGGATGATTGAATGAGTGAGTGAGCAGGTGAGTGAGTGTGTGAGTGAGTGTGTGAGTGAGTGAGTGAGTGTGTGAGTGAGTGAGTGTGTGAGTGGATGATTGAGTGAGTGAGTGGGTGAGTGAGTGGGTGAGTGAGTGAGTGAGTGGGTGAGTGAGTGAATGGATGAGTGGGTGAGTGTAAGTGTGTGTGTGAGTGTGTGTGAGTGAGTGTGTGTGTGTGTGAGTGATGGTGTGAGTATGTGTGAGTGTGTTTGAGTGTGTGTGAGTGTGTGTGTGTGAGTGTGTGTGAGTGTGTAAGTGAGTGTGTGTGTGAGTGACGGTGTGAGTGATGGTGTGTGTGTGTGAGTGACGGTGTGAGTGATGGTGTAAGTGTGAGTGTGTGTGAGTGATGGTGTAAGTGTGTGAGTGACGGTGAGTGTGTGTGTGAGTGTGTGTAAGTGTGAGTGTGTGTGAGTGTGTGTGAGTGATGGTGTAAGTGTGAGTGTGTGTGAGTGATGGTGTGAGTGTGAGTGTGTGTGAGTGTGAGTGTGTGTGAGTGATGGTGTAGGTGTGAGTGTGTGTGAGTGTGTGTGAGTGTGTTTGTAAGTGTGAGTGTGTGTGAGTGATGGTGTAAGTGTGTGAGTGTGTGTGTGTGATGGTGTGTGTGAGTGTGTGTGAGTGTGTGTGAGTGATGGTGTAGGTGTGAGTGTGTGTGTAAGTGTGTGTGTGTGAGTGATGGTGTAAGTGAGTGAGTGTGTGTGAGTGATGATGTAAGTGTGTGTGAGTGTGTGTGAGTGTGTGTGAGTGTGTGTGTGAGTGTGTGTGAGTGATTGTGTAAGTGTGAGTGTGTGAGTGTGTGTGAGTGATGGTGTAAGTGTGAGTGTGTGAGTGTGTGTGAGTGTGTGTAAGTGTGTGTGAGTGATGGTGTAAGTGTGAGTGTGTGTGAGTGATGGTGTGAGTGTGAGTGTGTGAGTGATGGTGTAAGTGTGAGTGTGTGTGAGTGATGGTGTGAGTGTGAGTGTGTGTGAGTGTGAGTGTGTGTGAGTGATGGTGTAGGTGTGAGTGTGTGTGAGTGTGTGTGAGTGTGTTTGTAAGTGTGAGTGTGTGTGAGTGATGGTGTAAGTGTGTGAGTGTGTGTGTGTGATGGTGTGTGTGAGTGTGTGTGAGTGTGTGTGAGTGATGGTGTAGGTGTGAGTGTGTGTGTAAGTGTGTGTGTGTGAGTGATGGTGTAAGTGAGTGAGTGTGTGTGAGTGATGATGTAAGTGTGTGTGAGTGTGTGTGAGTGTGTGTGAGTGTGTGTGTGAGTGTGTGTGAGTGATTGTGTAAGTGTGAGTGTGTGTGAGTGATGATGTAAGTAAGTGTGTGTGAGTGATGGTGTGAGTGTGTGTGAGTTTGTGAGTCTGTGTGAGTGATGGTGTAGGTGTGAGTGTGTGTGTGAGTGGTATGAGTGATGGTGTAAGTGTGTGTGAGTGTGTGTGAGTGATGGTGTGAGTGTGCGAGTGTGAGTGAGTGTGTGTGAGTGTGAGTCAGTGTGTGTGAGTGATGGTGTGAGTGATGGTGTAAGTGAGTGTGTGTGTGAGTGTGTGAGTGTGTGTAAGTGTGTGTGTGTGAGTGATTGTGTAAGTGTGAGTGTGTGTGAGTGATGATGTAAGTAAGTGTGTGTGAGTGATGGTGTGAGTGTGTGTGAGTTTGTGAGTCTGTGTGAGTGATGGTGTAGGTGTGAGTGTGTGTGTGAGTGGTATGAGTGATGGTGTAAGTGAGTGTGTGTGTGTGAGTGTGTGTGAGTGTGTGTGTGACGGTGAGTGTGCGAGTTCTAAATGTGTGAGTGTGTGTGGGGAGTGGTGGGTGTAGTGGTTAGCGCTACGCTGCGCTACGAACCCGGCTTCCAGAGTTCGATTCCCGCTCACGGCCACCACCAACACCACCACCACCGCCGGTGACGATTCTCCAACCCGGTCCTGGGCCTCCCCTAGGTCGACTCGGCCTCAAACGACTTACCTGGTGGTGGTGGTGGTGGCCACGGTGGTGGTGTTGTAGTGAACATCTCCACTGTGCGGGGGGAGAGACAAAGACGGCCGGGCGCTGGCCACACCACCACCACCACCTCTGCGTGTGTAGCCACAGCAGGCGACGGCCCCTTGTAGGCGCTCGCCACCACTCGTGGCCACTTGCCCCGGCGGCTCTGTGGAGGCTACCCGGGGGACCTTTGTCTGTGTGGGCGCGCAGGCACGAGTTCCATCGCTCGTGCGTGGATCCCTGGCTCCTGCAGCACCGCACTTGTCCTATGTGCAAGTTGAACATCCTGAAGGCCCTGGGGCTAGCGGTCAGTCACTCAGTCACTCACTCAGTCACTCACTCACTCAGTCACTCACTCAGTCACTCAGTCAGTCACTCGGTCAGTCACTCACTCAGTCACTCACTCAGTCACTCACTCAGTCACTCAGTCACTCACTCAGTCACTCACTCACTCACTCACACACTCATTCAGTCACGCAGTCAGTCACTCATTCAGTCACTCAGTCACTCACTCACTCACTCAGTCACTCAGTCACTCACTCACTCAGTCGCTCACTCAGTCACTCAGTCACTCACCGCAATTGTCTCATGTGCAAGTTGAACATCCTGAAGGCCCTGGGACTAGCCGTCAGTCACTCACTCAGTCACTCACTCAGTCACTCAGTCAGTCACCCAGTCACTCAGTCACTCACTCAGTCACTCACTCAGTCACTCACTCAGTCACTCACTCACTCAGTCACTCACTCACACACTCACTCAGTCACTCAGTCAGTCACTCAGTCACTCAGTCACTCACTCAGTCACTCAGTCACTAACTCAGTCACTCAGTCACTCACTCAGTCACTCACTCAGTCAGTCACTCACTCACTCAGTCACTCAGTCACTCACTCAGTCACTCACTCACTCACTCAGTCACTCATTCAGTCACTCACTCAGTCAGTCACTCAGTCACTCACTCACTCAGTCACTCACTCAGTCACTCACTCACTCAGTCAGTCACTCACTCACTCAGTCACTCACTCAGTCACTCAGTCAGTCACTCACTCACTCAGTCACTCACTCACTCACTCAGTCAGTCACTCAGTCACTCACTCACTCAGTCACTCACTCAGTCACTCAGTCACTCACTCAGTCACTCACTCAGTCACTCACTCACTCAGTCACTCACTCAGTCACTCACTCAGTCAGTCACTCACTCAGTCACTCACTCAGTCAGTCACTCACTCAGTCAGTCACTCAGTCAGTCACTCAGTCACTCACTCAGTCACTCACTCACTCAGTCACTCACTCACTCAGTCACTCACTCACTCAGTCACTCAGTCAGTCAGTCAGTCACTCACTCAGTCAGTCACTCAGTCAGTCACTCACTCAGTCACTCACTCACTCAGTCACTCACTCAGTCACTCACTCAGTCACTCAGTCAGTCACCCAGTCACTCAGTCACTCACTCAGTCAGTCACTCACTCAGTCAGTCACTCACTCAGTCACTCAGTCAGTCACTCAGTCACTCACTCAGTCAGTCACTCAGTCAGTCACTCAGTCACTCAGTCAGTCAGTCAGTCACTCGGTCTCTCAGTCACTCACTCAGTCACTCACTCAGTCAGTCACTCAGTCACTCAGTCAGTCAATCAGTCAGTCAGTCAGTCACTCAGTCACTCACTCAGTCACTCACCCAGTCACTCAGTCACTCACTCAGTCACTCACTCAGTCACTCACTCACTCACTCATTCACTCAGTCACTCACTCAGTCAGTCACTCAGTCACTCACTCAGTTACTCAGTCACTCAGTCAGTCACTCAGTCAGTCACTCACTCAGTCACTCAGTCACTCACTCAGTCACTCAGTCACTCAGTCACTCACTCAGTCAGTCACTCAGTCACTCAGTCACTAACTCAGTCACTCAGTCACTCACTCAGTCACTCACTCAGTCAGTCACTCACTCACTCAGTCACTCAGTCACTCACTCAGTCACTCACTCACTCACTCAGTCACTCATTCAGTCACTCACTCAGTCAGTCACTCAGTCACTCACTCACTCAGTCACTCACTCAGTCACTCACTCACTCAGTCAGTCACTCACTCACTCAGTCACTCACTCAGTCACTCAGTCAGTCACTCACTCACTCAGTCACTCACTCACTCACTCAGTCACTCAGTCACTCACTCACTCAGTCACTCACTCAGTCACTCAGTCACTCACTCAGTCACTCACTCAGTCACTCACTCACTCACTCAGTCACTCACTCAGTCAGTCACTCACTCAGTCACTCACTCAGTCAGTCACTCACTCAGTCAGTCACTCAGTCAGTCACTCACTCAGTCACTCACTCAGTCACTCACTCACTCAGTCACTCACTCACTCAGTCACTCACTCACTCAGTCACTCAGTCAGTCAGTCAGTCACTCACTCAGTCAGTCACTCAGTCAGTCACTCACTCAGTCACTCACTCACTCAGTCACTCACTCAGTCACTCACTCAGTCACTCAGTCAGTCACCCAGTCACTCAGTCACTCACTCAGTCACTCAGTCACTCAGTCAGTCACTCACTCAGTCACTCAGTCAGTCACTCAGTCACTCACTCAGTCAGTCACTCAGTCAGTCACTCAGTCACTCAGTCAGTCAGTCAGTCAGTCACTCGGTCTCTCAGTCACTCACTCAGTCACTCACTCAGTCAGTCACTCAGTCACTCAGTCAGTCAGTCAATCAGTCAGTCAGTCAGTCACTCAGTCACTCACTCAGTCACTCACCCAGTCACTCAGTCACTCACTCAGTCAGTCAGTCAGTCAGTCACTCAGTCACTCACTCGGTCACTCAGTCAGTCAATCACTCAGTCAGTCAGTCAGTCAGTCACTCACTCAGTCACTCAGTCAGTCACTCAGTCAGTCAGTCAGTCACTCAGTCAGTCAGTCAGTCAGTCACTCAGTCACTCACTCGGTCACTCAGTCAGTCAATCACTCAGTCAGTCAGTCAGTCACTCAGTCACTCACTCGGTCACTCAGTCAGTCAATCACTCAGTCAGTCAGTCACTCAGTCACTCAGTCAGTCAGTCACTCAGTCAGTCACCGAACTTGTCCTATGTGCAAGTTGAACATCCTGAAGGCCCTGGGGCTAGCGGTCAGTCACTCACTCAGTCAGTAACTCAGTCAGTCACTCAGTCAGTCACTCAGTCACTCAGTCAGTCAGTCACTCAGTCAGTCAGTCAGTCACTCACTCAGTCACTCACTCAGTCACTCAGTCACTCACTCAGTCAGTCAGTCAGTCAGTCACTCAGTCACTCACTCGGTCACTCAGTCAGTCAATCACTCAGTCAGTCAGTCACTCAGTCACTCAGTCAGTCAGTCACTCAGTCAGTCACCGAACTTGTCCTATGTGCAAGTTGAACATCCTGAAGGCCCTGGGGCTAGCGGTCAGTCACTCACTCAGTTAGTCACTCAGTCACTCACTAAGTCACTCACTCAGTCAGTCACTCACTCACTCAGTCACTCACTCAGTCACTCACTCACTCAGTCACTCACTCACGCAGTCAGTCACTCAGTCACTCACTCAGTCACTCACCACTCACTCACTCAGTCACTCAGTCGGTCACTCAGTCACTCACTCAGTCACTCACTCAGTCACTCAGTCACTCACTCAGTCACTCAGTCACTCACCACTCACTCACTCAGTCCCTCACTCACTCAGTCACTCACCCACTCACTCACTCACCACTCAGTCACTCAGTCACCACTCACTCACCACTCACTCACTCACTCACCCACTCACTCACTCACCCACTCACTCACCCACTCACTCACACACGCACCCACCCACTCACCCACCCACTCACTCACCCACTCACTCACCCACTCACTCACCCACTCACCCACTCACTCACCCACCCACTCACTCACCCACTCACTCACCCACTCACCCACTCACTCACCCACTCACTCACCCACTCACTCACTCACTAACCCACCCACTTACTCACCCACTCACTCACCCACTCACTCACCCACTCACCCACTCAACCACTCACTCATCCACCCACTCACCCACTCATCCACCCACTCACCCACTCACCCACTCACCCACTAACCCACCCACTCACTCACCCACTCACTCACCCACTAACCCACCCACTCCATACGTGCTCCGTGTGCAGGACGAGGAGGCTGAGATTGAGGTGGTGGTGGCTGGTGGAGGTGGAGCAGGAGGTGGAGCAGGAGGTGGAGCAGGAGGTGGAGCAGGAGGTGGAGTAGCGACAGACGCCAGTGGGGGGCTCGTGACTCCAGTCACCACCTCCACCACCAACCCCGTCGCCATGGAGACAGACGGCCCCCCCAACTCACCCCCAACCAATCCTGCCTGCTCATGAGCAGTGGAATGCCATCCCTGCTCACCCATTCACCCCCTCACCCACTCACTCACTCAGTCACTCACCCACTCACTCACTCACTCACCCACTCACTCACTCACTCACCCACTCACCCACCCACTCACTCACTCACCCACTCACTCACCCACTCACCCACTCACCCACCCACTCACTCACTCACCCACTCACTCACCCACCCACTCACTCACTCACTCACCCACTCACTCACCCACTCACCCACTCACCCACTCACTCACCCACTCACCCACTCACCCACCCACTCACTCACTCACTCACCCACCCACCCACCCACTCACCCACTCACCCACCCACTCACTCACCCACTCACTCACTCACCCACCCACTCACTCACTCACCCACCCACCCACCCACTCACCCACTCACCCACCCACTCACTCGCTCACTCACTCACCCAAT
Source organism: Petromyzon marinus (assembly GCF_048934315.1). Classification (NCBI taxonomy): domain Eukaryota; kingdom Metazoa; phylum Chordata; class Hyperoartia; order Petromyzontiformes; family Petromyzontidae; genus Petromyzon; species Petromyzon marinus. Next base: position 5,435,212 of record NC_133742.1, on the reverse strand, counting down.
CACTCACCCAATCATCTACTCACCCAATCACTCACTCACCCACTCACTCACTCACCCAATCACTCACTCACTCACCCACTCACCCACCCACTCACTCACTCACTCACCCACTCACCCACCCACTCACTCACCCAATCACTCACTCATTCACTCACCCACTCACCCACTCACTCACTCACTCACCCACCCACCCACTCACCCACTCACCCACCCACTCACTCGCTCACTCACTCACCCAATCACTCACCCAATCATCTACTCACCCAATCACTCACTCAACCACTCACTCACTCACCCAATCACTCACTGACTCACCCACTCACTCACTCCCTCACCCACTCAATCACCCACTCACTCACTGACTCACCCACTCACTCACTCCCTCACCCACTCACCCAATCACCCAATCACTCACCCACTCACTCACTCACTCACCAACCCACCCACTCACCCACTAACTCACCCACCACTACATCACCTACTCCTACACTCACCCACCCACCCACTCACCCACCCACTCACCCACCCACTCACCAACCCACTCACCAACCCACCCACTAACTCACCCACTACTACATCACCTACTCCTACACCCACCCACCCACTCACTACTGACTCTGTGTGTGCCACATTGCCGGTAGCCTTCATAGGTGCCGCTTCTCGCTACCAACAGCACTTGCCCCGGCAGTCTGCTGAGGCTACACGGGGGATCTTTGTCTTCTGTGTGTGTGTGTGTCTTGCACTTTTGCACCAATGTACGTAGCCACCCGTGGCTAATATGTGGGTCTCTATGGGTCTCTATGTGTCTCTGTGGGTCTCTATGGGTCTCTATGGCTCTCTGTGGGTCTTAGTGTCTGTGGGTCTCTATGGGTGTCTACGGGTCTTTGTGGGTCTCTGTGGGTCTCTGTGTGTGTTGAACCTCTGAGCACCACCGTACGTAGACACCCGTGGCTAATTTGTGTGTCTCTATGGGTGTGTCTACGGGTCTGTCTGTGGGTGTCTGTGGGTCTCTGTGGCTCTCTGTGGGTCTCTATGGGTGTCTGTGGGTCTCTATGGGTGTCTACGGGTCTCTGTGGGTCTCTGTGGGTGTCTGTGGGTCTCTATGGGTGTCTGTGGGTCTCTATGGGTGTCTGTGGGTCTCTATGGGTGTCTACGGGTCTCTGTGGGTCTCTGTGGGTGTCTGTGGGTCTCTATGGGTGTCTATGGCTCTCTGTGGGTCTGGGTCTCTGTGGGTCTCTATGGGTGTCTGTGGGTCTCTGTGGGTCTGGGTGTCTGTGGGTCTCTATGGGTGTCTATGGCTCTCTGTGGGTCTGGGTCTCTGTGGGTCTCTATGGGTGTCTACGGGTCTCTGTGGCTCTCTGTGGGTCTCTATGGGTGTCTATGGCTCTCTGTGGGTCTGGGTGTCTGTGGGTCTCTATGGGTCTCTATGGGTCTCTGTGGCTCTCTGTGGGTCTGCGTCTCTGTGGGTCTCTATGGGTGTCTATGGGTCTCTGTGGGTCTGGGTCTCTGTGGGTCTCTATGGGTGTCTATGGCTCTCTGTGGGTCTGGGTCTCTGTGGGTCTCTGTGGGTCTCTATGGGTGTCTATGGCTCTCTGTGGGTCTGGGTGTCTGTGGGTCTCTATGGGTGTCTACGGGTCTCTGTGGGTCTGGGTCTCTGTGGGTCTCTATGGGTGTCTACGGGTCTCTGTGGCTCTCTGTGGGTCTCTATGGGTGTCTGTGGGTCTCTATGGGTCTCTATGGGTCTCTGTGGCTCTCTGTGGGTCTGCGTCTCTGTGGGTCTCTATGGGTGTCTACGGGTCTCTGTGGGTCTGGGTCTCTGTGGGTCTCTATGGGTGTCTACGGGTCTCTGTGGGTCTGGGTGTCTGTGGGTCTCTGTGGGTGTCTATGGCTCTCTGTGGGTCTGGGTGTCTGTGGGTCTCTATGGGTGTCTACGGGTCTCTGTGGCTCTCTGTGGGTCTCTATGGGTGTCTATGGCTCTCTGTGGGTCTGGGTCTCTGTGGGTCTCTATGGGTGTCTATGGGTCTCTATGGGTGTCTATGGCTCTCTGTGGGTCTCTGTGGCTCTCTGTGGGTCTCTATGGGTGTCTATGGGTCTCTGTGGGTCTGGGTGTCTGTGGGTCTCTGCGTGTGTTGGACCTCCGGCACCGTTGCAACCCCCACACTAAACAGCAACAGCCAGCAACAGCCAGCAACAGCCAGCAATAAACAGCAACAGCCAGCAATAAACAGCAACAGCCAGCAACAACCAGCAACAGCCAGCAACAACCAGCAACAGCCAGCAACAGCCAGCAACAACCAGCAACAGCCAGCAACAACCAGCAACAGCCAGCAACAACCAGCAACAGCCAGCAACAGCCAGCAACAGCCAGCAACAACCAGCAACAGCCAGCAACAACCAGCAACAGCCAGCAACAGCCAGCAACAACCAGCAACAACCAGCAACAGCCAGCAACTACCAGCAACAACCAGCAACAACCCGCAACAGCCAGCAACAGCCAGCAACAGCCAGCAACAACCAGCAACAGCCAGCAACAACCAGCAACAGCCAGCAACAACCAGCAACAGCCAGCAACAACCAGTAACAGCCAGCAACAACCAGCAACAGCCAGCAACAGCCAGCAACAGCCAGCAATAACCAGCAATAACCAACAACAGCCAGCAACAACCAGCAACAACCAGCAACAGCCAGCAACAGCCAGCAACAACCAGCAACAGCCAGCAACAGCCAGCAACAGCCAGCCACAACCAGCAACAGCCAGCCACAACCAGCAACAGCCAGCAACAGCCAGCAGCAACCAGCAACAGCCAGCAACAGCCAGCAACAGCCAGCAACAACCAGCAACAGCCAGCAACAGCCAGCATGCGGCGTTTGCAGTTCGTACAATCCAGATCTGCGATATAAAAGTCGCAGAGCCTCGGAGCTCGCTTAGAAGGGGGTTGGGGCGGTGGCGGCGGTGGTGCTGGAAGGAGAGAACGTTCCAGACGGCCACGGCGTTCAGCTCGATGCTTCGGGGGGCGAATCGTCGGCACGGGTTGGGTGGGTCCGGTGGGTCCGGTGGGTCCGGTGGGTCCGGTGGGTCGCGCTCCCGCCGGTGATTTTGACGTCTGTCTCGGTGATTAATTTGTTTTTGTTCGGCGTGCCGGTGGATTGCACACGCGTGAGTTCGTGAGTTTGTGCGTGGAGAGACGGAGAGAGAGAGAGAGAGGTAACTGGCTGTGTTAATAGCTGTACCGTTAAACATAGCCGTCACGCACTAACCATAGCCATTGCACTAACTATAGCCGTAACACTAACCATAGCCGTCACACTAACCATAGCTCTACCACTAACCATAGCCGTTACACTAACCATAGCCATCACACTAACCATAGCCGTCACACTAACCATAGCCGTCACACTAACCATAGCCACCACACTAACCATAGCCATCACACTAACCATAGCCATCACACTAACCATAGCCGTCACACTAACCATAGCTCTACCACTAACCATAGCCATTACACTAACCATAGCCACCACACTAACCATAGCCGTCACACTAACCATAGCCACCACACTAACCATAGCCACCACACTAACCATAGCCATCACACTAACCATAGCCGTCACACTCACCATAGCCATTACACTAACCATAGCCATTACACTAACCATAGCCATCACACTAACCATAGCCATTACACTAACCATAGCCATTACACTAACCATAGCTATACCACTAACCATAGCCATTACACTAACCATAGCTGTACCACTAACCATAGCCACCACACTAACCATAGCCATTACACTAACCATAGCCATTACACTAACCATAGCCATTACACTAACCATAGCTGTACCACTAACCATAGACACCACACTAACCATAGCCATCACACTAACCATAGCCATTACACTAACCATAGCTGTACCACTAACCATAGCCATTACACTAACCATAGCCGTCACACTAACCATAGCCGTCACACTAACCATAGCCATCACACTAACCATAGCCGTCACACTAACCATAGCCGTCACACTAACCATAGCCATTACACTAACCATAGCCATTACACTAACCATAGCCATTACACTAACCATAGCTGTACCACTAACCATAGACACCACACTAACCATAGCCATCACACTAACCATAGCCATTACACTAACCATAGCCATTACACTAACCATAGCCATTACACTAACCATAGCCGTCACACTAACCATAGCCGTAACACTAACCATAGCCACCACACCAACCATAGCCACCACACTAACCATAGCCACCACACCAACCATAGCCATCACATTAACCATAGCCATTACACTAACCATAGCCATCACACTAACCATAACTGTCACACTAACCATAGCCATAACACTCACCATAGCCATTACACTAACCATAGCCATTACACTAACCATAGCTATACCACTAACCATAGCCATTACACTAACCATAGCTGTACCACTAACCATAGCCGTAACACTAACCATAGCCACCACACTAACCATAGCCGTCACACTAACCATAGCCATTGCACTAACCATAGCTGTACCACTAACCATAGCCATCACACTAACCATAGCCACCACACTAACCATAGCCGTCACACTAACCATAGCCATTACACTAACCATAGCCATTACACTAACCATAGCTGTACCACTAACCATAGCCGTCACACTAACCATAGCCGTTACACTAAACATAGCCACCACACTAACCATAGCCACCACACTAACCATAGCCATCACACTAACCATAGCCATCACACTAACCATAGCCATCACACTAACCATAGCTGTACCACTAACCATAGCTGTACCACTAACCATAGCCATTACACTAACCATAGCCACCACACTAACCATAGCCACCACACTAACCATAGCCATCACACTAACCATAGCCACCACACTAACCATAGCCACCACACTAACCATAGCCATCACACTAACCATAGCCATTACACTAACCATAGCCATTACACTAACCATAGCTGTACCACTAACCATAGCCGTTACACTAACCATAGCCACCACACTAACCATAGCCACCACACTAACCATAGCCACCACACTAACCATAGCCATTACACTAACCATAGCCACCACACTAACCATAGCCACCACACTAACCATAGCCACCACTAACCATAGCCACCACACTAACCATAGCCACCACACTAACCATAGCCGTCACACTAACCATAGCTCTACCACTAACCATAGCCATCACACTAACCATAGCCATAACACTAAACATAGCCATCACACTAACCATAGCCATCACACTAACCATAGCCATCACACTAACCATAGCCATTACACTAACCATAGCCATTACACTAACCATAGCCACTACACTAACCATAGCCGTCACACTAACCATAGCCATCACACTAACCATAGCCATCACACTAACCATAGCTGTACCACTAACCATAGCCATTACACTAACCATAGCCACCACACTAACCATAGCCACCACACTAACCATAGCCGTCACACTAACCATAGCCATCACACTAACCATAGCCATCACACTAACCATAGCCATTACACTAACCATAGCCATTACACTAACCATAGCCACTACACTAACCATAGCCGTCACACTAACCATAGCCATCACACTAACCATAGCCATCACACTAACCATAGCTGTACCACTAACCATAGCCATTACACTAACCATAGCCACCACACTAACCATAGCCACCACACTAACCATAGCCACCACACTAACCATAGCCGTCACACTAACCATAGCCATCACACTAACCATAGCCATCACACTAACCATAGCCATCACTAACCATAGCCATTACACTAACCATAGCCACCACACTAACCATAGCCGTCACACTAACCATAGCCATCACACTAACCATAGCCATCACACTAACCATAGCCATCACACTAACCATAGCCACCACACTAACCATAGCCACCACACTAACCATAGCCGTCACACTAACCATAGCCATCACACTAACCATAGCCATCACACTAACCATAGCTGTACCACTAACCATAGCCACCACACTAACCATAGCCATCACACTAACCATAGCCATCACACTAACCATAGCCTCCACACTAACCATAGCCATTAAACTAACCATAGCCATTACACGAACGATTTAGAATTTGAAATCAACGCGTTTTTTTAAAAGTTATTTTATGACTCCTGCTGCTGTAAATGTCCACGCGATGATTGAAACGACGACGACGATGATGATGATGACCATGATGATCACGATGATGATTATCACGATGATGATGATGATCACGATGATCACAATTGCCACTTGAGCTGCTAACGCGTTGTGATGGCCGGGTGACCTGGGGGTGCCTTCTGGTAGAGAAACTTCGGGAGCAGGAGGTCAGTGGTGGGTGATGGGCCTTTACACACCCTGGTCACGTACAAAAAAACAAACATTAAAATACCGTGGTTTAATTTGTGTGTGTGTGTGTGGTGGGGGTCTCTACGTACAGCGAGCTGCGCTACTTCCGGCCAAGTTAAGCTGCAGAGGTGTCCCAAAGGTACCAACTTTATTTTTCTGCCGAATTCAAACGCGTTCTATGGCGTAGGTAGACATTAAACACAACGGGGAATGGCTTTAAAAGTTGTATAATCTCCTGCAGATGTAGATGCCGCTGGTTCACGTTCTTTAGATGCCACTGGTTCTTCACATTCTGCAGATGTAGATGCCACTGGTTATTCACGTTCTGCAGATGTAGATGCCACTGGTTTTTCACGTTCTGCAGATCTAGATGCCACTGGTTCATGTTCTGTAGATGTAGATGCCACTGGTTCTTCACGTTCTGCAGCTGTAGATGACACTGGTTCTTCACGTTCTGCAGATGTAGATGCCACTGGTTCATGTTCTGTAGATACCACTGGTTCTTCACGTTCTGCAGATGAAGATGCCACTAGTTCTTCACGTTCTGCAGATGTAGATGCCACTGGTTTTTCACGTTCTGCAGATGAAGATGCCACTGGTTCTTCACGTTCTGTAGATGTAGATGCCACTGGTTCTTCACGTTCTGTAGATGCAGATGTCACTGGTGGTGGTGGTGGCTTCTGGCTACACCACCACCACCTCTGTGTGTGTGTAGCCACAGAATGCCGGTAGCCTTCACCAGGGAGCGCTGCTGCTACTCGCTCGCTACTCAAAGCCACTTGCCCCTATAGCCTGTCAGAGGCTACCTGGGGGAGCTTTGTCTGTGTGTGTCCCCTACTGTGTGTGTAGCCACGAGTGGGGTGGGGGCGTAGGGGGGTGGGGGGGAGACAAAGGCGGCCGGGAACGCCGTTCGTTTTTGTTGAGAATGTGCACGGAGCCGATTGTTGATTGTTGGAATAAAAGACATAGACATTGTTGTTGTTGTGTTTATTGTTGTTGTTGTGTTTATTGTTGTTGTTGTGTTTATTGTTGTGCACAGCACGCGACGCGGATAAGGCAGTGGACAGATCATCACCACCGTCATCATTACCGTGACCACCACCACCATCACCGTCATCATTACCGTGACCACCACCACCACCGTCATCATTCACGTGACCACCACCACCACCGTCATCATTACCGTGACCACCACCACGGTCATCATTACCGTGACCACCACCACCACGGTCATCATTACCGTGACCACCACCACCACCGTCATTACCGTGACCACCACCACCATCACCACCGTCATCATTACCGTGACCACCACCGTCATTACCGTGACCACCTTAGCCTAGGGGCACCCCCAGTGGCAGCTGTCACTGGGCTGTGACTGGGGGTTTGCAGGAGGGACATGGTTAGCTGCTGCTGTGTGGGTGGGGTGAGCGGGCGGGCGAATGGGTGGGTGGGTGGGTGAGTGGGTGAGTGGGTGGGTGTGTGGGTGGGTGAGTGTGTGAGTGGACGAGTGAGTGAGTGTGTGAGTGGACGAGTGAGTGAGTGGGTGTGTGGGCGGGTGTGTGAGTGTGTGGGTGAGTGAGTGGGTGAGTGGTTGGGTGAGTGGGTGATTGGGTGAGTGGGTGGTTGGTTGGGTGAGTGGTTGGGTGAGTGGGTGAGTGAGTGGGTGATTGGGTGTTTGGTTGGGTGAGTGGGTGGGTGAGTGAGTGGGTGAGCGAGTGAGTGATTGGCTGGGTGGTTGGGTGGTTGGGTGAGTGAGGTGGTTGGTTGGTTGGGTGAGTGGGTGAGTGAGGTGGGTGATTGGTTAGGTGAATTAGTGAGTGGGTTAGGGGTTGGGTGAGTGGTTGGTTGGGTGAGTGAGTGGTTGCGTAAGTGAGTGAGTGGGTGAGTGAGTGAGTGAGTGGGGTGAGTGAGTGGGTGAGTGGATAATAGACAACCTAATTACTGCACGAACACCGCCACCGCCGCCCGATGGCGAGCGTCAAAGTTTTCTTTCTACACAAATACTGTCGGCTTGGGGGTGGTGGGGAGGGGGTGGAGGGATTGGTGGGGGGCTGGGTGGGGCATCACGGTGGCTAGGAGATGTTGACTACCTTGCCTGGTGCACAGGAGGTCGTGTGTTCAATCACATACCCTGAGTGATGTTGACTACCTCGCCTGGTACGCAGGTCGTGGGTTCAATCACAGACCCTGAGATATGTTGACTACCTCACCTGGTACACAGGAGGTCGTGGGTTAAAGCCCAGACACTGAGAGATGTTGACTACCTCGCCTGGTACGCAGGAGGTCATGGGTTCAATCCCAGACACTGAGAGATGTTGACTACCTCGCCTGGTGCACAGGAGGTCGTGGGTTCAATCCCAGACACTGAGAGATGTTGACTACCTCGCCAGGTACGCAGGAGGTCGTGGGTTCAATCCCAGACCCTGAGAGATGTTGACTACCTCGCCAGGTACACAGGAGGTCGTGGGTTCAATCCCAGACCACGAGAGATGTTGACTACCTCACCTGGTAAGCAGGAGGTTGTGTGTTCAATCACAGACACTGAGAGATGTTGACTACCTCGCCTAGCACACAGGATGTCGTGGGTTCAATCCCAGAAACTGAGTAGATGTTGACTACCTCGCCTGGTACAGAGGAGGTCGTGGTTCGATCCCAGACCCTGAGAGATGTTGACTACCTCGCCTGGTACCCAGGAGGTCGTGGGTTCAATCCCAGACACTGAGAGATGTTGACTCCCTCGCCTGGTACAGAGGAGGTCGTGGTTCGATCCCAGACCCTGAGAGATGTTGACTACCTAGCCTGGTACACAGGAGGTCGTGGGTTCTATCCCAGACCCTGCGAGATGTTGACTACCTCGCCTGGTACCCAGGAGGTCGTGGGTTCGATCCCAGAAACTGAGAGATGTTGACTACCTCGCCTGGTACGCAGGAGGTCGTGGGTTCAATCCCAGACACTGAGAGAGGTTGACTACCTCGCCTGGTGCACAGGAGGTCGTGGGTTCAATCCCAGACCGAGAGATGTTGACTACCTCGAGGGTTCGATCCCAGACACTGAGAGATGTTGACTACCTCGCCTGGTGCACAGGAGGTCGTGGGTTCAATCCCAGACCGAGAGATGTTGACTACCTCGAGGGTTCGATCCCAGACACTGAGAGATGTTGACTACCTCGCCTGGTTCGCAGGAGGTCGTTGGTTCAATCCCAGACCGAGAGATGTTGACTACCTCGCCTGGCACGCAGGAGGTCGTGGGTTCAATCCCAGACACTGAGAGATGTTGACTACCTCGCCTGGTACACAGGAGGTCGTGGGTTCAATCCCAGACCCTGAGAGCTGTTGACTACCTCGCCTGTTACGCAGGAGGTCGTGGGTTCAATCCCAGACATTGAGAGATGTTGACTACCTCGCCTGGAACGCAGGAAGTCGTGGGTTCAATCCCAGACACTGAGAAATGTTGACTACCTCGCCTGGTACACAGGAGGTCGTGGGTTCAATCCCAGACCCTGTTAGATGTTGACTTCCTCGTGGGCTCAATCCCAGACCCTGAGAGATGTTGACTACCTCGCCTGGCACGCAGGAGGTCGTGGGTTCAATCCCAGACCCTGAGAGATGTTGACTACCTCGCCTGTTACGCAGGAGGTCGTGGGTTCAATCCCAGACATTGAGAGATGTTGACTACCTCGCCTGGAACGCAGGAAGTCGTGGGTTCAATCCCAGACACTGAGAAATGTTGACTACCTCGCCTGGTACACAGGAGGTCGTGGGTTCAATCCCAGACCCTGTTAGATGTTGACTACCTCGTGGGCTCAATCCCAGACCCTGAGAGATGTTTACTACCTCGCCTGGCACGCAGGAGGTCGTGGGTTCAATCCCAGACACTGAGAGATGTTGACTACCTCGCCTGGTGCACAGGAGGTCATAGGTTCAATCCCAGACACTGAGAGATGTTTACTACCTCGCCTGGTACACAGGAGGTCGTGGGTTCAATCCCAGACACCGAGAGATGTTGACTACCTCGCCTGGTGCACAGGAGGTCGTAGCTTCAATCCCAGACACTGAGAGATGTTGACTACCTCGCCTGGCACGCAGGAGGTCGTGGGTTCAATCCCAGACACTGAGAGATGTTGACTACCTCGCCTGGCGCGCAGGAGGTCGTGGGTTCAATCCCAGACACTGAGAGATGTTGACTACCTCGCCTGGCACGCAGGAGGTCGTGGGTTCAATCCCAGACACTGACAGATGTTGACTACCTCGCCTGGCACGCAGGAGGTCGTGGGTTCAATCCCAGACACTGAGAGATGTTGACTACCTCACCTGGCACGCAGGAGGTCGTGGGTTCAATCCCAGACACTGACAGATGTTGACTACCTCGCCTGGCACGCAGGAGGTCGTGGGTTCAATCCCAGACACTGAGAGATGTTGACTACCTCGCCTGGCACGCAGGAGGTCGTGGGTTCAATCCCAGACACTGACAGATGTTGACTACCTCGCCTGGCACGCAGGAGGTCGTGGGTTCGATCCCAGACACTGAGCGATGTTAACTACCTCGCCTGGTATACAGGAGGCCGTGGGTTCGATCCCAGACACTGAGAGATGTTGACTACCTCGCCTGGTACACAGGAGGCCGTGGGTTCGATCCCAGACACTGAGAGATGTTGACTACCTCGCTTGGTGCACAGGAGGTCGTGGGTTCAATCCCAGACACTGAGAGATGTTGACTACCTCGCCTGGCACGCAGGAGGTCGTGGGTTCGACCCCGGAACCCCGTGACGTACGTGAGCCACCTCTGCCGCGGCCGCCATCATCGGCGTTCGCCACGGTCGCTACAGAAATCGCTGGGGGTGGGGGGCCTTAAAACCGGGTGGCATGTTTAAACAAAAACTAAAACATGCTCGCTTTATAGTGTTAATAAGTCTCCCCAAAGCATCGTTAAAAATCACTTTCACGTTCATCAACAATTTTTTTTTATCCATTTATGCCAGCGGCCGGTCGAGAACAGTCGCCGTGACCTCCGACCCCCGTACCGCGACCTCCGACCCCCGCAGCGCGACCCCCGACCCGCCATCTGTGACCTCATCCGGCGGCCCCAGGTCGATCTCGGTCATCGCGGTCTCCGATTGGCCATCGTAGGCGCCTCCCTCCTCCTCCTCCGCCTCCGCCGCCGCCACCCCATTGGTCGACCGTGAGGCCACCTGCCGAGCGTCTTCCGCGTTCCCATTGGCCGGCTGGGCGGTCGCCTGCCCGCTGACCTCGGCCGCGTTCCGATTGGTCGTCGTCGTCGTGGTCTCTGGATTTTGCTCGGGCTCCTGGGGGAGGAAGGGGAGGAGCCAAAGGGGGAGGAGCCAATGGGTAACGACCTCCACCCCCTGTGTGGCCACGCCCACCAGTCAACCCCCCACCCCCCCCAGCCGCCCCGCCCACTGTGAAAACAGACGCTGCTCCGTCACCTCGCTCCTACCCCTCGCTCCAACCTCACCCACCGAGCCACTCACCTGTTCACCAACTCACCCACCCACCTACTCACTCACCTACCCACCTACTCACCTAACCACTCATCCACTGACTCACCCACCCACCTACTCACTCACCCACCCACCCACCCACCTACCCACTCATCCACTGACTCACCCACCCACCTACCCACTCACCCACCCACCTACTCACCTACTCACCTACCCACTCATCCACTGACTCACCCACCCACCTACCCACTCACCCACCCACCTACTCACCTACCCACTCATCCACTGACTCACCCACTAACCTACCCACTCATCCGCTCACCAAGCCACTCACTGACCTACCCACCCACCTACTCACCCACCCACCTACTCAACTACCCACCAACTCACCTACCCACTCATCCACTGACTCACCCACCCACCTACTCACCTACTCACTTACCCACTGACTCACCCACTAACCTACCCACTCACCAACTCACTCACTGACCTACCCACCCACCTACTCACCTACCCACTCACCCACTGACTCACCCACTACCCTACCCACTCACTCATCCACTCACCAAGCCACTCACTGACCTACCCACCCACCTATTCACCTACCCACTCATCCACTGACTCAACCATTAACCTACCCACTCACCCACTCACTCACTGACCTACCCACTCACTGACCTACCCACCCACCTACTCACCTACCCACTCACCCACTGACTCACCCACTAACCTACCAACTCACCCACTCACTGAGCTACCCACCCACCTACTCACCTACCCACTCACCCACTGACTCACCCACTAACCTACCAACTCACCCACTCACTGAGCTACCCACCCACCTACTCACCTACCCACTTATTCACTGACTCACCCACGAACCTACCCACTCACTCACCCACCCACCTACCCACTCACCTACTCACCAAGCCACTCACTGACCTACCCACCCACCTACTCACCTACCCACTCACCCACTCACCAACCCACTCACTGATGTACCCACCCACCTACTCACTTACCCACTCATACACTGACTCAGCCACTAACATACCCACTCATCCACTCACCAACCCACTCACTGACCTACCCACTCACCCACCCACTCATCCACTCACTCACTCATCCACTCTAACCCACTCATCCACTGACCTACTCACCTACCCACTCATCCACTCACCCACCCACTGACTCATACACTGACCTACCAACTCACCCACTCACCAACCCACTCACTGACCTACCCACCCACCTACCCACTCATCCACTGACTCACCCACTAACCTACCTAACAACCCACTCACCCACTGACCTACCCACTCACCCACTCACCCACTAACCTACCCACCAACCCACTCACTCATCCACTCACTAACCCACTAATCCACTCATCCACTCACCCACCCACCAACTGACTCACCCCCTAACCTACCCACTCACTGATCTACCCACCCACCTGTTCACCAACTCACCCACCCACCTACTCACCTACCCACTCATTCACTGACTCACCCACTGACAAACCCACCCACTAACCTACCCACTCACTGATCTACCCACCCACCTGTTCACCAACTCACCCACCCACCTACTCACCTACCCACTCATCCACTGACTCACCCACTGACAAACCCACCCACTAACCTACCCACTCACTGATCTACCCACCCATCTGTTCACCAACTCACCCACCCACCTACTCACCTACCCACTCATCCACTGACTCACCCACTGACAAACCCACCCACTAACCTACCCACTCACTGATCTACCCACCCACCTGTTCACCAACTCACCCACCCACCTACCCACTCATCCACTAACTCACCCACTGACAAACCCACCCACTAACCTACCCACTCACTGATCTACCCACCCATCTGTTCACCAACTCACCCACCCACCTACTCACCTACCCACTCATCCACTGACTCACCCACTGACAAACCCACCCACTAACCTACCCACTCACTGATCTACCCACCCACCTGTTCACCAACTCACCCACCCACCTACTCACCTACCCACTCATCCACTGACTCACCCACTGACAAACCCACCCACTAACCTACCCACTCACTGATCTACCCACCCATCTGTTCACCAACTCACCCACCCACCTACTCACCTACCCACTCATCCACTGACTCACCCACTAACCTACCCACCAACCCACTCACCCACTGACCTACCCACTCACCCACTCACCCACTAACCTACCCACCAACCCACTCACTCATCCACTCACTAACCCACTAACCCACTCACCCACCCACCCACCCACTGACTCACCCACTAACCTACCCACTCACTAACCTACCCACTCACTGATCTACCCACCCACCTGTTCACCAACTCACCCACCCACCTACTCACCTACCCACTCAGCCATTGACTCACCCACTGACAAACCCACCCACTAACCTACCCACTCACTGATCTACCCACCCACCTGTTCACCAACTCACCCACCCACCTACTCACCTACCCACTCATCCACTGACTCACCCACTCACTGACCTACCCACTCACCAATGCACTCGCTCCCTCAGCCGCTCACTCACTCGCCCACTCACTCACCTATTCACTCATCTGCTCACTCACCCATCATCTCGCTCACTCATCTACTCACTCACTCACTTGCTCGTTCGCCTACTCCCTCATCCGCTCACTCACCCATTCGCTCACCCGTTCACCCACACGCCCCATCACCCACTCACTCAGCTACTCAATCATTAAGTCACTCACTCACCTACTGACTCACCCATCAGCTCGCTCACTTATCCACTCACTCGTTCGCTCAACCGTCCACTCACTCACCGGCTCACTCACTCACCCACTCGCTCACCCATTCACTAAGCTACTCGATCATTAACTCACTCACCTACTTACTCACCCATCATTTCGCTCACTCGCCCACTCACTCACCCACCCACTCCCTCACCAGCTCACCCACCCACTCACTCACCTACCCATCATCTATTCACTCACCAGCTTACCCACCCACTCACTCACCTACCCAATCACCTACTCACTCACTCACCAGCTCACCTACTCACCCACCCACTCACTCACCTACTTAATCACGTACCCACTCACTCATCAACTAGCCCACCCACTCCCTCACTCACCTACCGACTCATCCACCCACTCACTCACCAGCTCACTGACCCACCCACTCACCGACCCACCCACCCGCCGACCCACCCACTCGCCGACCCACCCACCCACCCACGACCGACCCACCCACGACCGACCCACCCACCCACGGACCCACCCACCCACGGACCCACCCACCCACCGACCCACCCACCCGCCGACCCACCCACCCACTCACCGACCCACCCACTCGCCGACCCACCCACTCACCGACCCACCCACCCACCCACGGACCCACCCACCCACGACCCACCCACCCACGACCCACCCACTCACGACCCACCCACTCAGCGACCCCCCCACAAACCCACCCACTCGCCGACCCACCCACTCACCGACCCACCCACTCACCGACCCACCCACCCACCGACCCACTAATCTTCCACCTGAAGTTGTTAAATGCTACACACGTAGGGGGGGGGGACTTTAGCACTCAGGGAGACAAAGGCGGCCGGGCGGGCGTGATGCTGGCCACACCAGCCTGGGCACGGGCAATGCCCAGCGAGAGGGTGGGTGGGTGAATAGGTGAGTGGATGGGCAGGTGAGTAGGTGAGCGAGTGGGTGAGTAGGTGAGCGAGTGGGTGAGTGAATAGGTGAGTGAGTGGGTAAACAGGTGAGCGAGTGGGTAAACAAGTGAGCGAGTGGGTGAGTAGGTGAGCGAGTGGGCGAGTAGGTGAGCGAGTGGGCGAGTAGGTGAGCGAATAGGTGAGTGGGTGGGTAAATAGGTGAGTGGGTGGGTGAGTAGGTAAGTAGTGAGTGAGTAGGTGAGTGGGTGGGTGAGTAGGTGAGTGGGTGGGTGAGTAGGTGAGTGGGTGAGTAGGTGGGCGAATAGGTGAGCGAGTGGGTGGGTGAATAGGTGAGCGAGTGGGTGAATAGGTGAGCGAGTGGGCGAGTAGGTGAACGAATAGGTGAGTGGGTGGGTGAATAGGTGAGCGAGTGGGTGTGTGAGTAGGTGAGCGAGTGGGTGAATAGGTGAGTGAGTGGGTGAATAGGTGAGTGAGTGGGTGAGTAGGTGAGCGAGTGGGTGAGTAGGTGAGCGAGTGGGTGAACAGGTGAGCGAGTGGATGAATAGGTGAGCGAGTAGGCGAGTAGGTGAGCGAATAGGTGAGTGGGTGGGTAAATAGGTGAGTGGGTGGGTGAGTAGGTGAGTGGGTGAGTGAGTAGGTGAGTGGGTGGGTGAGTTGGTGAGTGGGTGGGTGAGTAGGTGAGTGGGTGAGTAGGTGGGCGAATAGGTGAGCGAGTGGGTGGGTGAATATGTGAGCGAGTGGGTGAATAGGTGAGCGAGTGGGCGAGTAGGTGAACGAATAGGTGAGTGGGTGGGTGAATAGGTGAGCGAGTGGGTGTGTGAGTAGGTGAGCGAGTGGGTGAATAGGTGAGTGAGTGGGTGAATAGGTGAGTGAGTGGGTGAGTAGGTGAGCGAGTGGGTGAGTAGGTGAGCGAGTGGGTGAGTAGGTGAGCGAGTGGGTGAACAGGTGAGCGAGTGGATGAATAGGTGAGCGAGTAGGCGAGTAGGTGAGCGAATAGGTGAGTGGGTGGGTAAATAGGTGAGTGGGTGGGTGAGTAGGTGAGTGGGTGAGTGAGTAGGTGAGTGGGTGGGTGAGTTGGTGAGTGGGTGAGTAGGTGAGCGAATAGGTGAGCGAGTGGGTGGGTGAATAGGTGAGCGAGTGGGTGAGTAGGTGAGCGAGTGGGTGAGTAGGTGAGCGTGTAGGCGAGTGGGAGACTGAATAGAGGAGTCAGTGAGTGGGTGAGCTACTGGGAGAGTGAGTGGGTGAGTAGGAGAGCGAGTGGGTGAGTGAGTGAGTGAGCGAGTGGGTGAGCGAGTGGGTGAGTAGGTGAGCGAGTGGGTGAGTAGGAGAGCGAGTAGGAGAGCGAGTGGGTGAGCGAGTAGGTGAGCGAGTGGGTGAGTAGAAGAGCGAGTGGGTGAGTAGGTGAGCGAGTAGGCGAGTGAATAGAGGAGCGAGTGGGTGAGCGACTAGGAGAGTGAGTGGGTGAGTAGGTGAGCAAGTGATTGAGTGAGTGAGCGAGTGGGTGAGCAGGTGAGCGAGTGGGTGAGCAGGTGAGCGACTGGGCGAGCGAGTGGGTGAGCAGGTGAGTGAGCGAGTGGGTGAGCGAGTGGGCGAGCGAGTGGGTGAGCGACTGGGCGAGCGAGTGGGTGAGCGAGTGGGTGGGTGAGTGAGTGAGCGAGTGGGTGAGCGAGTGGGCGAGCGAGTGGGTGAGCGACTGGGCGAGCGAGTGGGTGAGCGAGTGGGTGGGTGAGTGAGTGAGCGAGTGGGTGAGCGAGTGGGCGAGCGAGTGGGCGAGCGACGGGTCGAGTGAACACTGCGATCTACCGTGGGGATACAAAGGCGGCCGTGCGGGCGTGGTGGTGCTGGGCCACAACGCCGTCTGTGCGTGCCACAATGCCGGTAGCACCGCTGCTGCTGCTGCTACTCGCGTATTAACTAGCAGCCACTTGCCCCTACAGCCCTGTTGGAGGCTACCTGGGGGAGCTTTGTAGCTGTGCCCACCATCACCCCCTCTTGTGTGTGTGTCACATTGCCGGAAGGCTTCATTAGGTACCGCTGCTGCTTATTAACTGCACTTGCCCCTACAATCTGTTAGAGGCTACCTGGGGGAGCTTTGTCCGTGTTACCCCCCCCCCCCCCCACGTGTATGTGTGTGTGTGTCACAGGGTGAGAGACAAAGGCGGCCGGGCGTGGTGGTAGCGCCGACCACAACATCACCCCCTCTGTGTGTGCTGCTGCTACTACTACGACCTTGGCTACCACTGACAGCCACTTGGCCCTGCGGCTGTGCCGAGGCTATACGGAAGGGGAGAGCGCCTTTAGCTTTGGTGCGTGCGGGTGACCCCCCCCACCACCACCCACCCACCCACCACCCACCCTGGCGTAGGTCGAGCGGGCTGAACCGGATTCCAGAAAAACCGGTTTCCGGCAAAACCGGTTTCCGGCAGGTAGCTCCCGGGCTCAGCGCAAAGCAGCTGCGATTCTTAGATGCTCACGTACGCACACGGGTTTAACATAGCACGAATACTTTACATAGATACACAAACCTCCACTTACACACACACCCCTACATACACACATAGCACGAATACTTTACATAAATACACAAACCTCCAGATACACACACATACACACACACCCCCTACATACACACATAGCACGAATACTTTACATAAATACACAAACCTCCACTTACACACACACACCCCCTACATACACACATAGCACGAATACTTTACATAAATACACAAACCTCCACTTACACACACACACACACACCCCCTACATACACACATAGCACGAATACTTTACATAAATACACAAACCTCCAGATACACACACATACACACACACCCCCTACATACACACATAGCACGCATACTTTACATAAATACACAAACCTCCAGATACACACATACACACACCCCCACCTACATACACACAGATGCAGATACGCACACACACACACACAAAGCACGAATACTTTACATAGATACACAAACCTCCACTTACACACACACACACCCTACATACACACAGATGCAGATACGCACACATAGCACGAATACTTTCCATACGCACACATACCCTGCAACAACAACAACAACAGCCATTCGCCACTAAGTGGCGGTGACGTCACCACGACGCTTGTGCCAGGCCACGTGCACCGTGAGGCTACCACGTGAAGTGTCGAACGCCCGCTGGCAGGAGGTCACGGGGCAGACCCAGGTGCCACGGGTCGACTGACTGAGATGACTGGCTGCTGCACCACCTGTGCCCCCTACTGTGCCAATCTGCTGTGCTTTAGCCACCCGGCGCTCCGCTCGTTGTTGTGAGCGTCGCTCCTCCGCCCTCCGTTGTTGTTGGAGGGCGACTGCCTCCAACTGCCCAGTAGCATCCTTCACGAGCCTCCTCCACAGAGGCCGATCTTGACACCGCTGGTACCAGTCATCGGCAAGTCCACTCAGCTCCACGTCTTCCTGTACCACATCACTCCATCTCTTCTCTAGCCAGTGCCGTGCCCGTTTAGCCCCCTCGATCCGGCCGAACAAAAGCTCTTTCAGCATGCGGTGGCTGGGCATGCGGGCTACATGACCCAGCCAATGCAGCCTTGCCTGCCGGAGGAGCTCACCGATGAGACTTTTTCCAGATCTTTCAAGTATTTGCGAGCTCCTCACACAATCCAGCTTGGTTAAACACAGAATGGATCGTAGACAGGCCAGCCTAAATGTTTCTAACCGGCGAAGATACTCCATTAGGGGGGGTCCACGTTTCGCAAGCGTAGAGAAGGGAGGGAATGACCGTGGCCGAGAAGACCTGAAGCTTAGTGCGGAGCGACAGACCAGGTAGCTTCCACACAGCGCTACGCAACCGATGAAAAGATATTGCCGCTCGACTGATTCGGAGTGAGACCTCTGCTCTTAAACCGGAGACGGTCATGAGCACACTGCCCAGGTATGGGAAACTCTCCACTCTCTCCACAACTGCCCCATCACCAATTGGGAGTTGTGGGGGTGGAGTGTCCGATGGTACAAAATACCCAGGCAGGTCCTTAGATTTTGGTTGGGCTGATGGTAAGGCCCCACAAATTGGTGGCAAGCTCCAGGTTCAGCAGCAGCGCCTCCAACTTTTTCTCTGAATGAGCAGCTATTACCATATCATCGGCATACATAACGTGGTTGACCAATAGGGAGCCATCCCTTGACCGCACGCGGGCATCGATCAGCCTCCCATTGTATCTGTACCAAATGGAAATTCCCCTGGTACAGCTCCTGAAGGCTTCACGAACTACGTGGTCGAAGATTATGATAAATAATGTAGGAGCCAGAGGACATCCCTGTCGCACCCCAAGGTGCACAGGGAATGGCTCCGACTCCCGGCCACTTAGTTTTACCCGGGCCCGCTCACCATCATGAAGGTCCTTAATGATCGTGGGCAAAGGGTAAGGGACTCCGAAAGCACGAAGAACAACCCAGAGCCCAGGCCTGCTGATGGTAGCATCGGCCTTGACCAGGTCAATGAAGCAGAGATGTAGGTCTTGTTGGAATTCCCTACACCTCTGCTGTAGCAGACGGACAGAAAATATGGCATCTGTGCAGGACCGCCCTTTCCTGAAACCGCATTGGGGCTCCGCACGCCTCTCCTCAGCATGCCTGGCAAGGCGATGTTGAATATTCCTTGCCAGGACCTTTCCCGGCACACTGAGGAGTGAGATGCCCCTGTAGTTGTTACAGTCTGTGCGGTCCCCCTTCTTAAAGAGGGGGACCACCAGGGCATCCTTCAAATCCTGCGGAACCCGTCCAGTGGTCCAGACCGTTGTTATGATGTCATATAGGGCAGTCTGTGCACAAACGCCACCATCCCTCAGCATTACGCTTGGGAGATCATCTCTGCCTGGGGCCTTTCCTGGTCTCAGACTCCGGATCGCCTTCAGTACTTCCTCAACAGATGGCACCTCAGCCAGCCACTCACAGGGGGTGACTTCTTCCAAAATTTGAGGCACCGCAGCCTCAGCAGGGTCATCCTCACTTTGTGCCACGATGTTTTCCAGGCTGAGGGATTTGCCATCCCCCTAATGATCGTAATAGGTGTGGCGCTGCAGGTTACTTTGATGGAATTAAAGAGCGATTTGTAATCGTGGGCCATTGAGGCAGACTCCATCTCCTCAGCAACCCGCGACCACCACCCATCCTTGCAGCGCCTCACGGCTCTCCGAACCTCCAGCGAAGGCTGCGGTAAGCCTCCTTATTCTCTGACGTGGGATTCTGTAGCCGATGGCAGTGGGCCTGTCGCTCTTTCTCAGCCAGCCTGAACACCTCCTCTGTCAGCCAGGGTCTCTGGGGAGGTATGGACCGCGTACCCAAAGCAGCTGCATGAGCCACAGTCCTAAACCTCGCCCATTTATCCTCGACATCAGGAGGAGTGGGGGACGATGCCAACCCCAGCCGCGAGCGATGATGAAATTCTCGCTGGCAACTTTCATCAGCTAGCTGAGACCATGCCACTAAGGGTTTGAATGGGGTCCTGGGTGTACACCCACCACCGGAGTGGAAGAATGGCAGGCGCATTTTACAGTCCAGCAGATGTTCTTGCTTGTACCCAGCATGCATCCACGATGTTGTGTGGATGCGCCGATGCTGGAACAGCGTGTGGGTAATTACAAGCCCATGGGCTGCACAAAAATCTAGCAGTCTCCTGCCGTTGTTATTGAGCTGATCTGGCCCATGCCTTCCAATCACTCCAGACCAGGTGCCAGCATCATGACCAACTCGGGCATTGAAGTCGCCCAACAAGATGACTCTATCCCGAGGGGCCACTTTAGCCAGCACCTGTGACAGGTCATAGAAGGCATCTGACTCATCGGCCTTGCCTGCATCCCTCCACGGATGTTCATCTTCGGTGGGGGCATAAGTAACCACGACCACCATTCCTCGCCTCCGGTTGATGGGAAGGCGAGCCCAAAGTAGCCTGGGGCTTACAGCTTCCCACACCTCACCGCCACGCTCCCACGCCCCCTTCATTATTTTATTCAGAAGAAGAGCCACACCCTGTTGTTTGGCAGTCTGCTGCCCCGAGTAGAGGACTGTCCACCCCTCATGGTGGCAGGAGCCAGAGCCGGTCCACCGGACCTCCTGAATGCCACAGAGATCCAGGCGGTACCGGTCCAGCTCCCGACAGACGAGTGGCAGCCTCTCCTCCGCAGCGAGCGTTCGAACATTCCACGTGGCCACCCGTAGTGGCTTTTCGTTGTTTCTGGAGGAGCCCCGAGGGTAGAGATTCAATCTCCTGGCTCCGCCAATTGGGGTTTGGCCAGGAGACGTCATAGACGCCTGTCCCCCCGGGGCCTCCGGCACAAGCTTATTAGTTACAGTTTTTAACTCGTAGTTTAGTGGTAGCTAATTGAAGGTGGAGGGGTTACCAGCCCCTCGAACCCGTCCAGAGCCCTCATTTGGCCACTGTGGTGGCTAAAAACGCCTTGAGGGGAGAGGGCCAATCTACATTGGCCAATCTACATTGGCCCTCTCCCCCCACACGGCACTGCCCACCAAAGCGTTGCCATCCGGCACCACGAGGAGGAAGGGGGTTATTTTTGCCGGACACGCACTACAAACATAGAGATACACACCATACGTACAGATACACACACACACACACTGTAAAGACAAAGGTCTCCCGTGTAGCCTGCCCATTACCGTCGGGGCAAGTGCTGTCGGTAGTAGCGAGTAGCAGTAGCGCTGCCTGTGAAGGCTACCGGCACTGTGGGCACACACTGAGTGGTGTGGTGTGACCAGCACCACCACGCCCGGCCGCCTTTGTCTCTCCCCCAGTGGCACACACAAAGACAAAGCTCCCCCAGGTAGCCTCTAAAAGGGCTGTAGGGGCAAGTGGCTGTTAGTAGTAGCGAGTGGCAGCAGCGCTGCCGATGAAGGCTACCGGCACTGTGGGTACACCCACAGGGGGAGTCGTGGTGTGGCCGAATCCACCACCACGCCCGACCGCCTTTGTCTCCCATGAGTGAGTGGGTGAGTGGGTAGGTGAGTGTGCGGTCGAGTGGGTGGGTAGGTGAGCGAGGGGGTAGGCGAGTGTGTGGTCGAGTGGGTGGGTAGGTGAGCGAATGGGTAGGTGAGCGAGTGTGTGGGTAGGTGAGTGTGTGATTTGAGTGGACAGATAGGTAGGCGAGCGAGTGATTCAGTGGGTGGGTAGGTGAGTGGGTGGGTAGGTGAGTGGGTAGGTGAGTGTGTGGTCGAGTGGGTGGGTAGGTGAGCGAGTGGGTAGGTGAGCGAGTGGATGGGTAAGTGAGTGGGTGGGTAGGTGAGTGGGTAGGTGAGGGTGTGATCGAATGGGTGGGTAGGTGAGCGAGTGAGTGGTGAGGGGTGAGTGGTGAGTGGGTGGTGGGTGGTGAGTGGTGAGTGGGTGGTGAGTGAGTGGGTGGGAGAGTGAGTGGGTGGGTGAGTGAGTGGGTGAGTGGGTGGGTGAGTGGGTGAGTGGTGAGTGGGTGGTGAGTGGTGAGTGGGTGGTGAGTGAGTAGGTGAGTGGGTGGGAGAGTGAGTGGGTGGGTGAGTGAGTGGGTGAGTGGGTGGGTGAGTGGACAGATAGGTAGGCGAGCGAGTGATTCAGTGGGTGGGTAGGTGAGTGGGTGGGTAGGTGAGTGGGTAGGTGAGGGTGTGATCGAGTGGGTGGGTAGGTGAGCGAGTGGTGGGTGAGTAATGGTGAGTAAGTGGGTGGTGAGTGAGTGGTCAGTGCGTGGCGATGATTCCCTCACGGCTAGCCCCAGGGCCTTCAGGATGTTCAGGTTACACATGGGGCAAGTGCGGTGAGCGAGTGGTGAGCAAGGGTGGTGAGTGAGTGGGTGAGTGAGCAAGTGGATGGGTGCCTGAATGGATGAGTGGGTGGGTGGATGAGTGGGTGGGTGGGTGGATGGATGAGGGACTGAGTGAGTGACTGAGTGGTGAGCGAGTGGTGAGCGAGTGGTGAGCGAGTGGTGAGCGAGTGGTGAGCGAGTGGTGAGTAGCTCCTCACGGCTAGCCCCAGGGCCTTCAGGATGTTCAGGTTACACATGGGGCAAATGCGGTGAGTGAGTGGTGAGCAAGGGTGGTGAGTGAGTAAGTGAGTGGTGAGCAAGGGTGGTGAGTGAGTGGTGAATGGTGATAAAGGGTGGTGAGTGAGTGGGTGAGTGAGCAAGTGGATGGGTGCCTGAATGGATGAGTGGGTGGGTGGATGAGTGGGTGGGTGGATGAGGGACTGAATGAGTGACTGAGTGGTGAGCGAGTAGTGAGCGAGTAGTGAGCGAGTGGTGAGCGAGTGGTGAGTAGCTCCTCACGGCTAGCCCAAGGGCCTTCAGGATGTTCAGGTTACACATGGGGCAAATGCGGTGAGTGGTGAGTGACTGAGTGATAGACTGAGTGAGTGAGTGCCTGAGTGACTAGGTGACTGACTGAGTGACTGACTGACTGAGTGAGTGACTGAGTGAGTGACTGAGTGACTGAGTGAGTGACTGAGTGAGTGACTGAGTGAGTGACTGAGTGACTGACTGACTGAGTGAGTTAATGAGTGACTGAGTGAGTGACTGAGTGAGTGAGTGACTGACTGAGTGACTGACTGACTGAGTGACTGACTGAGTGAGTGACTGAGTGAGTGACTGAGTGAGTGACTGAGTGAGTGAGTGAGTGACTGAGTGACTGACTGAGTGAGTGACTGAGTGACTGAGTGACTGACTGAGTGACTGAGTGACTGAGTGACTGACTGACTGAGTGAGTGACTGAGTGAGTGACTGAGTGACTGAGTGAGTGAGTGACTGACTGACTGACTGAGTGAGTGACTGAGTGACTGAGTGAGTGCTTGAGTGAGTGACTGACTGAGTGACTGACTGACTGAGTGACTGAGTGAGTGACTGACTGAGTGACTGACTGAGTGACTGACTGAGTGACTCAATGAGTGACTGACTGAGTGAGTGACTGAGTGAGTGAGTGACTGAGTGAGTGACTGACTGACTGACTGAGTGACCGACTGACTGACTGAGTGACTGAGTGAGTGACTGAGTGACTGAGTGAGTGACTGAGTGAGTGACTGAGTGACTGAGTGAGTGAGTGACTGAGTGAGTGACTGAGTGACTGACCGCTAGCCCCAGGGCCTTCAGGATGTTCAACTTGCACATAGGACAAGTGCGGTGCTGCAGGAGCCAGGGATCCACGCACGAGCGATGGAACTCGTGCCTGCGCGCCCACACAGACAAAGGTCCCCCGGGTAGCCTCCACAGAGCCGCCGGGGCAAGTGGCCACGAGTGGTGGCGAGCGCCTACAAGGGGCCGTCGCCTGCTGTGGCTACACACGCAGAGGCGGGGTGGTGGTGGTGGTGTGCCCAGCGCCACCACCACCACCGCCGCCACCACCACCACGCCCGGCCGCCTTTGTCTCTCCCCCCGCACAGTGGAGATGTTCACTACAACACCAGCACCACCACCAGGTAAGTAGTTTGAGGCCGAGTCGACCTAGGGGAGGCCCAGGACCGGGTTGGAGAATCGTCACCGGCGGTGGTGGTGGTGGCCGTGAGCGGGAATCGAACTCTGGAAGCCGGGTTCGTAGCGCAGCGTAGCGCTAACCACTACACCCACCACTCCCCACACACACTGACACATTTACACTCGTACACTCACCGTCACTCACACACACTCATACTTACACCATCACTCACACACACTATCACTCACACTCACACTATCACTCACACTCACACCATCACTCACACACACTTACACCATCACTCACACACTCACACACTTACACCATCACTCACACACACTCACACTTACACCATCACTCACACTTACACCATCACACACACACCATCACTCACACACTCACACTTACACCATCACACACACACCATCACTCACACACTCACACTTACACCATCACTCACACACACTCACACTTACACCATCACTCACACACACTCACACTCACACCATCACTCACACACACACACCATCAATCATTCACTCACCCACACACTCACTCACCATCACACACTCACCCAACCACTCACACACTCACCATCAATCACTCACTCACCCACTCAAACACTCACCATCAATCACCATCACACACTCACTCACCCACGCAATCACTCATCCACACACTCACTCACTCACCATCAATCACCATCACACACTCACTCACCCGCATACTCACCCAACCACTCAAACACTCACCATCAATCACTCACTCACCCACTCACACACTCACCATCAATCACCATCACACACTCACTCACCCGCATACTCACCCAACCACTCACACACTCACCATCAATCACTCACTCACCCACTCACACACTCACCCACTCACCATCACACACTCACTCACCCACACACTCACACCCTCACTCATTCGCACGCCGGTGCCAGGCTAGGTGCATGCGAAGACCTCCACGTACTTGCAAGGCAGAATCCTCACCACCTCGCCCGCTTTGTATCCCTCGATGCACACGGCACACGGATCAAACTCAGCGTCCACCTCCTGCGAGACACGGGGACAGAGACACGGGGATAGAGACACGGGGACAGAGAGACACGGGGAGAGAGAGACACGGGGAGAGAGAGACACGGGGAGAGAGAGACACGGGGAGAGAGAGACACGGGGACAGAGACACACGGATCAAACTCAGCGTCCACCTCCTGCGAGACACGGGACAGAGACACGGGGATAGAGACACGGGGAGAGAGAGACACGGGGAGAGAGAGACACGGGGAGAGAGAGACACGGGGAGAGAGACACGGGGACAGAGACACACGGATCAAACTCAGCGTCCACCTCCTGCGAGACACGGGGACAGAGACACGGGAACAGAGACACGGGTAGAGACACACACGGGGACAGAGAGACACACACACGGGGTTAGAGACACACACACGGGGTTAGAGACACGCGGGGTGAGAGAGACACGGGGTGAGAGAGACACGCGGGGGGTGAGAGAGACACACGGGGGGTGAGAGAGACACACGGGGTGAGAGAGAGAGACGCGGGGTGAGAGAGAGACACGGGGTGAGAGAGAGACACGCTGCGAGAGAGAGACACGGGGTGAGAGAGAGAGAGACACGGGGTGAGAGAGAGAGACCCGGGGTGAGAGAGAGAGACACGGGGTGAGAGAGAGAGACACGGGGTGAGAGAGAGAGACACGGGGTGAGAGAGAGAGAGACACGGGGTGAGAGAGAGAGAGACACGGGGTGAGAGAGAGAGACACGGGGTGAGAGACACACGGGGTGAGAGAGAGACACGGGGTGAGAGAGAGACACGGGGTGAGAGAGAGAGACACGGGGTGAGAGAGAGAGACACGGGGTGAGAGAGAGAGACACGGGGTGAGAGAGAGACACGGGGTGAGAGAGAGACACGGGGTGAGAGAGAGACACGGGGTGAGAGAGAGACACGGGGTGAGAGAGAGAGACACGGGGTGAGAGAGAGAGACACGGGGTGAGAGAGAGAGACACGGGGTGAGAGAGAGAGACACGGGGTGAGAGAGAGAGACACGGGGTGAGAGAGAGACACGGGGTGAGAGAGAGACACGGGGTGAGAGAGAGACACGGGGTGAGAGAGAGACACGGGGTGAGAGAGAGACACGGGGTGAGAGAGAGACACGGGGTGAGAGAGAGACACGGGGTGAGAGAGAGACACGGGGTGAGAGAGAGACACGGGGTGAGAGAGAGACACGGGGTGAGAGAGAGACACGGGGTGAGAGAGAGACACGGGGTGAGAGAGAGACACGGGGTGAGAGAGAGAGACACGGGGTGAGAGAGAGACACGGGGTGAGAGAGAGACACGGGGTGAGAGAGAGACACGGGGTGAGAGAGAGAGACACGGGGTGAGAGAGAGACACGGGGTGAGAGAGAGAGACACGGGGTGAGAGAGAGAGACACGGGGTGAGAGAGAGACACGGGGTGAGAGAGAGAGACACGGGGTGAGAGAGAGACACGGGGTGAGAGAGAGACACGGGGTGAGAGAGAGACACGGGGTGAGAGAGAGACACGGGGTGAGAGAGAGAGACACGGGGTGAGAGAGAGAGACACGGGGTGAGAGAGAGACACGGGGTGAGAGAGAGACACGGGGTGAGAGAGAGAGACACGGGGTGAGAGAGAGAGACACGGGGTGAGAGAGAGACACGGGGTGAGAGAGAGACACGGGGTGAGAGAGAGACACGGGGTGAGAGAGAGAGACACGGGGTGAGAGAGAGACACGGGGTGAGAGAGAGACACACGGGGTGAGAGAGAGAGACACGGGGTGAGAGAGAGAGACACGGGGTGAGAGAGAGAGACACGGGGTGAGAGAGAGAGACACGGGGTGAGAGAGAGACACGGGGTGAGAGAGAGAGACACGGGGTGAGAGAGAGACACGGGGTGAGAGAGAGACACGGGGTGAGAGAGAGAGACACGGGGTGAGAGAGAGAGACACGGGGTGAGAGAGAGACACGGGGTGAGAGAGAGACACGGGGTGAGAGAGAGAGACACGGGGTGAGAGAGAGACACGGGGTGAGAGAGAGACACGGGGTGAGAGAGAGAGACACGGGGTGAGAGAGAGAGACACGGGGTGAGAGAGAGAGACACGGGGTGAGAGAGAGAGACACGGGGTTAGAGAGAGACACGGGGTGAGAGAGAGAGACACGGGGTGAGAGAGACACGGGGTGAGAGAGAGAGACACGGGGTGAGAGAGAGAGACACGGGGTGAGAGAGAGAGACACGGGGTGAGAGAGAGAGACACGGGGTTAGAGAGAGACACGGGGTGAGAGAGAGAGACACGGGGTGAGAGAGAGACACGGGGTGAGAGAGAGACACGGGGTGAGAGAGAGAGACACGGGGTGAGAGAGAGAGACACGGGGTGAGAGAGAGACACGGGGTGAGAGAGAGACACGGGGTGAGAGAGAGAGACACGGGGTGAGAGAGAGACACGGGGTGAGAGAGAGACACGGGGTGAGAGAGAGAGACACGGGGTGAGAGAGAGAGACACGGGGTGAGAGAGAGAGACACGGGGTGAGAGAGAGAGACACGGGGTTAGAGAGAGACACGGGGTGAGAGAGAGAGACACGGGGTGAGAGAGACACGGGGTGAGAGAGAGACGCGGGGAGTTTGCGTCATCTGTTGTTGTAATGTTCTGACACCGTGCCAGCATCATCCTCACAAACACTAACACCACCACCAACACCACCACCAACACCACCAACACCAGCACCACCACCACCACCACCAACACGTGTTGTTGGTGGTGGTGGTGACTACGAAGCCAATTTCCCACCTGGCACCCCCCACACCCCCCATTAGTGGGAGCCGCGGTGGTGATGGTGGTGGTGGTGATGGTGGTGATGGTGGTGGTGGTGATGGTGGAGATGATGGTGGTGATGGTAGTGATGATGGTAGTGATGGTGATGATGATGGTGGTGATGATGGTAGTGATGATGATGATGGTGGTAGTGGTGGTAGTGATGGTAGTGATGATGATGATGGTAGTGATGGTAGTGTTGGTAGTGGTGACGATGAAAGTGATGATGATGGTAGTGAAGGTGGTGAAGATGATGGTAGTGATGATGATGATGGTAATAGTAATGATAGTGATGGTGGTGATGATAGTGATGATGGTGATGATAGTGATGGTGAAGGTAGTGATGGTAGTGTTGGTGAAGGTAGTGATGGTAGTAGTGATGGTAGTGATGGTAGTAGTGATGGTAGTGATGATGGTGATAGTGAAGGTAGTAGTAGTGATGATGATGGTGATGATAGTGATGATGATGATGGTAGTAGTGATGATAGTGATGGTAGTGATGGTAGTGATGATGGTGATAGTGAAGGTAGTGATGGTAGTAGTAGTAGTGATGATGATGATGGTGATGATGATGATGGTAGTGGTAGTGATGATGGTAGTGGTAGTGAAGGTAGTGAAGGTAGTGATGATGATAGTAGTAGTGAAGGTAGTAGTAGTGATGGTGACGATGATGGTGACGATGATGGTGACGATGATGATGACGATGATGGTGACGATGTTTCCGTGCCTGGTCTGCTGGCCTGACGCTCTTCGCCTGCAGCTTGGCGATGGCTTTCTTGGTGCTCGTCAGCAGTGATGGTAGTGGTGGTGATGGTAGTGATGATGATGATGGTAGTGATGGTGACGATGGTGATGATGGTAGTGGTGGTAGTGAAGGTAGTGATGATAGTAGTAGTGATGATAGTAGTAGTGATGATAGTGGTAGTGAAGGTAGTGATGGTGATGATGGTAGTGGTGGTAGTGAAGGTAGTGATGATAGTAGTAGTGATGATAGTAGTAGTGATGATAGTAGTAGTGATGGTAGTGACGATGATGATGATGGTAGTGATGGTGACGATGATGGTGACGATGTTTCCGTGCCTGGTCTGCTGGCCTGACGCTCTTCGCCTGCAGCTTGGCGATGGCTTTCTTGGTGCTCGTCAGCAGCTGGCGCTGAACACCGCAGACACGGGGGGGGGGGGGCACGGGGGGGGGGGCACGGGGGGGGGGCACGGGGGGGGGGGGTGGTCAGGCGCCGGCGTCGTGAACCCCAACGTCACCACCACCACCACCACCATCATCACCATCACCATCACCACCACCACCACCACCATCACCACCGTCATCACCACCACCACCACCATCACCACCGTCACCACCATCACCACCACCACTGTCACCACCACCACCACCGTCGTCACCACCACCACCATCACCACCACCACCACCGTCACCACCACCGTCACCACCACCGCTACCTGCCGCCTCGCGTTGGCGTTGAGCGTGCGGTATCTCTGTGCGTAGTAGAAGATGAACCACGTGATGGAGATGAGCACCAGGATGACGGACACGGACAGGAACATGAGCGACAGGTTGGTGAAGCCGCCATGGTCGCCGCCATGGTCGCCGTCAGCGCCCGAGCCGCCGCCGCCTCCGACGGGCAGAATATCGAGGAAGGCCTCGAGGCCCACGGCGTCGTAGCGGGCTAGGGCCAGGCCGCTCGGGTGCAGGGGGATGGCGACCACCACCAGCGGGACGTCACTCACGTCTTGGGGGAGGGTGGGTGGGTGGGGGGGGAGGAGAGATGTTGATTACCTCGCCTGGTACGCAGGAGGTCGTGGGTTCAATCGCAGACACTGAGAGATGTTGACTGCCTCGCCTGGTCGCGAGTTCAATCACAGACACTGAGAGATGTTGACTACCTCGCCTGGTACGCAGGAGGTCGTGGGTTCAATCCCAGACACTGAGAGATGTTGATTACCTCGCCTGGTACGCAGGAGGTCGTGGGTTAAATCGCAGACACTGAGAGATGTTGACTACCTCGCCTGGTACGCAGGAGGTCGTGGGTTCAATCGCAGACACTGAGAGATGTTGACTGCCTCGCCTGGTCGCGAGTTCAATCACAGACACTGAGTAGATGTTGACTACCTCGCCTGGTACGCAGGAGGTCGTGGGTTCAATCGCAGACACTGAGAGATGTTGACTGCCTCGCCTGGTCGCGAGTTCAATCACAGACACTGAGAGATGTTGACTACCTCGCCTGGTCGTGGGTTCAATCCCAGACACTGAGAGATGTTGACTGCCTCGCCTGGTCGCGAGTTCAATCACAGACACTGAGAGATGTTGACTACCTCGCCTGGTCGTGGGTTCAATCCCAGACACTGAGAGATGTTGACTACCTCGCCTGGTACGCAGGAGGTCGTGGGTTCAATCGCAGACACTGAGAGATGTTGACTGCCTCGCCTGGTCGCGAGTTCAATCACAGACACTGAGAGATGTTGACTGCCTCGCCTGGTCGTGGGTTCAATCCCAGACACTGAGAGATGTTGACTACCTCGCCTGGTACGCAGGAGGGCGTGGGTTCAATCGCAGACACTGAGAGATGTTGACTACCTCGCCTGGTACGCAGGAGGGCGTGGGTTCAATCGCAGACACTGAGAGATGTTGACTGCCTCGCCTGGTCGCGAGTTCAATCCCAGACACTGAGAGATGTTGATTACCTTGCCTGCTACGCAGGAGGTCGTGGGTTCAATCCCAGACACTGAGAGATGTTGACTACCTCGCCTGGTACGCAGGAGGTCGTGGGTTCAATCCCAGACACTGAGAGATGTTGACTACCTCGCCTGGTACGCAGGAGGTCGTGGGTTCAAACCCAGAATCCCAGACACTGAGAGATGTTGACTGCCTCGCCTGGTCGCGAGTTCAATCACAGACACTGAGAGATGTTGACTACCTCACCTGGTACGCAGGGAGTCGTGGGTTCAATCCCAGACACTGAGACTTCTTGACTACCTCGCCTGGTCGCGAGTTCAATCACAGACACTGAGTAGATGTTGACTACCTCGCCTGGTACGCAGGAGGTCGTGGGTTCAAACCCAGAATCCCAGACACTGAGAGATGTTGACTGCCTCGCCTGGTCGCGAGTTCAATCACAGACACTGAGAGATGTTGACTACCTCACCTGGTACGCAGGGAGTCGTGGGTTCAATCCCAGACACTGAGACTTCTTGACTACCTCGCCTGGTCGCGAGTTCAATCACAGACACTGAGTAGATGTTGACTACCTCGCCTGGTACGCAGGAGGTCGTGGGTCAATCCCAGAATCCCAGACACTGAGAGATGTTGACTACATCGCCTGGTCGCGAGTTCAATCACAGACACTGAGTAGATGTTGACTACCTCACCTGGTGCGCAGGGAGTCGTGGGTTCAATCCCAGACACTGAGACTTCTTGACTACCTCGCCTGGTCGCGAGTTCAATCACAGACACTGAGTAGATGTTGACTACCTCGCCTGGTACGCAGGAGGTCGTGGGTTCAATCCCAGACACAGAGAGATGTTGACTACCTCGCCTGGTACGCAGGAGGTCGTGGGTTCAATCGCAGACACCGAGTAGATGTTGACTACCTCGCCTGGTACGCAGGAGGTCGTGGGTTCAATTGCAGACACCGAGTAGATGTTGATTACCTTGCCTGGTACACAGGAGGGCGTGAGTTCAAACACAAACACTGAGAGATGTTGACTACCTCGCCTGGTACGCAGGAGGTCGTGGGTTCAAACCCAGACACTGAGAGATGTTGACTACCTCGCCTGGTTCACAGGAGGTCGTGGGTTCAATCGCAGACACTGAGAGATGTTGACTACCTCGCCTGGTACACAGGAGGTCGTGGGTTCAATCCCAGAATCCCAGACACTGAGAGATGTTGACTGCCTCGCCTGGTCGCGAGTTCAATCACAGACACTGAGAGATGTTGACTACCTCGCCTGGTACGCAGGAGGTCGTGGGTTCAATCGCAGACACTGAGACTTCTTGACTACCTCGCCTGGTCGCGAGTTCAATCACAGACACTGAGTAGATGTTGACTACCTCGCCTGGTACACAGGAGGTCGTGGGTTCAATCGCAGACACTGAGAGATGTTGACTACCTCGCCTGGTACGCAGGAAGTCGCGAGTTCAATCACAGACACTGAAACTTCTTGACTAACCTCGCCTGGTCGCGAGTTCAATCACAGACACTGAGTAGATGTTGACTACCTCGCCTGGTGCACATGAGGTCGTGGGTTCAAACCCAGACACTGAGAGATGTTGACTACCTCGCTTGCTACGCAGGAGGTCGTGGGTTCAATCGCAGACACCGAGTAGATGTTGACTGCCTCGCCTGGTCGCGAGTTCAATCACAGACACTGAGTAGATGTTGACTACCTCGCCTGGTACGCAGGAGGTCGTGGGTTCAATCCCAGACACGGAGATGTTGACTACCTCGCCTGCTACGCAGGAGTGCGTGGGTTCAATCCCAGACACTGAGAGATGTTGACTACCTCGCCTGGTACACAAAAGGGCGTGGGTTCAATCCCAGACACTGAGAGATGTTGACTACCTCGCCTGGTCGCGAGTTCAATCCCAGACACTGAGAGATGTTGACTACCTCGCCTGGTACGCAAAAGGTCGTGCGTTAAATCCCAGACCCTGAGAGATGTTGACTACCTCGCCTGGTCGCGAGTTCAATCCCAGACACTGAGAGATGTTGACTACCTCGCCTGGTACGCAAAAGGTCGTGCGTTAAATCCCAGACCCTGAGAGATGTTGACTACCTCGCCTGGTACGCAGAAGGTCGTGCGTTAAATCCCAGACTCTGAGAGATGTTGACTACCTCGCCCGGTGTGCAGGAGGTCGTGGGTTCAATGTATGTAGGGTATGTTTGTAGTGCGTGTCCGGCAAAAACAACCCCCTACCTCCTCGTGGTGCCGGATGGCAACGCTGTGGTAGGCAGTGCCAAGGGGGGGAGAGGGCCAATGTAGATTGGCCGTCTCCCCTCAAGGCGTCTGTAGCCACCACAGTGGCCAAATGAGGGCTCTGGACGGGTTCGAGGGGCTGGTGACCCCTCCACCTTCAATTAATTACCACTAAACTACGAGTTAAAAACTGTATCTAATAAGCTTGTGCCGGAGGCCCCGGGGGGCCAGGCGTCTATGACGTCTCCTGGCCAATCCCCAATTGGCGGAGCCAGGAGACTGAATCTCTACCCTCGGGGCTCCTCCATAAACAACGAAAAGCCACTACGGATGGCCACGTGGAATGTTCGAACGCTCACTGCGGAGGAGAGGCTGCCACACTCCTCTGTCGGGAGCTGGACCGGTACCACCTGGATCTCTGTGGCATTCAGGAGGTCCGGTGGTCCGGCTCTGGCTCCTGCCACCATGAGGGGTGAACAGTCCTCTACTCGGGGCAGGAGACCGCCAAACAACAGGGTGTGGCTCTTCTTTTGAACAAAAGAATGAAGGGGGCGTGGGAGCGTGGCGGTGAGGTGTGTGAAGCTGTAAGCCCCAGGCTACTTTCAGCTCGCCGTCCCATCAACCAGAGGCGAGGAGTGGTGGTCGTGGTTACTTATGCCCCCACCAAAGACGCACATCTGTGGAGAGATGCAGGCAAGGCCGATGAGTCAGATGCCTTCTGTGGCCTCCTGTCACAGGTGCTGGCTAAAGTGGCCCCTCGGGATAGAGTCATCATGTTGGGTGACTTCAATGACCGAGTTGGGCATGATGCTGGCACCTGGTCTGGAGTGATTGGAGGGCATGGGCCAGATCAGCTCAATAACAACGGTAGGAGGCTGCTAGATTTTTATGCAGCCCATGGGCTTGTAATTACAAACACGCTGTTCCGGCATCGGCGCATCCACACCACATCATGGATGCATCCCTGGTCTAAGCAAGAACATCTGCTGGATTACGTAGTGATGGACCAGCGGATGCGAGCCCATGTCTTTGACACTAGGACCTACCGTGGAGCTGATCTGCCCTCTGACCATCGACTTGTCATCTGTAAGATGCACCTGCCATTCTTCCACTCTGGTGGTGGGTGTATACCCAGGACCCCATTCAAACCCAAAGTGGCCTAGTCTCAGCTAGCTGATGAAAGTTGCAAGCGAGAATTCCATAATCGCTTGCGGCTGAGGTTGGCATCGTCCCCCACTCCTCCTGATGTCGAGGGTAAATGGGCGAGGTTTAGGACTGTCACTCATGCAGCTGCAATGGCTGCTTTGGGTAAGCGGTCCAGACCTCCCCAGAGACCCTGGCTGACAGAGGAGGTGTTCAGGATGGTTGAGAAAAAGCGACAGGCCCACTGTCATCGGCTACAGCATCCCACGTCAGAGAATGAGGAGGCTTACCGCAGCCTTCGCTCGGAGGTTCGGAGAGCCGTGAGGCGCTGCAAGGTTGGGTGGTGGTCGCGCGTTGCTGAGGAGATGGAGTCTGCCTCAGTGGCCCGCGATCACAAATCTCTATTTAACTCCATCAAAAAAGTAACCTGCAGCGCCACACCTATTACCATCATTCGGGGAAAGAACGGTAATCCAATCTCCGACCCCCAGGAACAGGTTTGTAGATTTGATGAGCATTTCTGTGAGGTCTTGAGGGAGGGGAAATCCCTCAGCCTGGAAAACATCGTGGGACTAAGTGAACGGAGGGCGGAGGAGCGACGCTCACAACAACGAGCGGAGCGCCGGGTGGCTAAAGCACAGCAGGTTGGCACAGTAGGGGGCAGAGGTGGTGCATCATCTCAGTCATCTCAGTCAGTCGACCCGTGGCACCTGCTGGGTCTGCCCCGTGACCTCCTGCCAGCGGGCGTTCGACACTTCACGTGGCCTCAAGGTGCACATGGCCTGGCACAAGCGTCGTGGTGACGTCACCGCCACTTAGTGGCGAATGGCGGTTGTTGTTGTTGTGTTTGTGCGTCACTGTGTGTGAGACTGTGTGTGTGAGTCTTTGTGTGTGTGTGAGTCTGTGTGTGTGTGTGAGTCTGTGTGTGTGTGTGAGTCTGTGTGTGTGTGTGAGTCTGTGTGTGTGTGAGTCTGTGTGTGTGTCACTGTGTATCACTGTGTCTGTGTGTGCCACGGTCATTCCCTCCCTTCTCTACGCTTGCGAAACGTGGACCCCCCTAATGGAACATCTTCGCCGGTTAGAAACATTTAGGCTGGCCTGCCTACGATCCATCCTGGGTTTAACCAGACTGGATTGTGTGAGGAGCTCACAAATCCTTGAAAGATCTGGGCAAGGTCCCATCGGTGAGCTCCTCCGGCGGGCAAGGCTGCGATGGCTGGGTCATGTAGCCCGCATGCCCAGCCACCGCATGCCGAAACAGCTTTTGTTTAGCCGGATCGAGGGGGCTAAGCGGGCGCGGCACGGGCTAGAGAAGAGATGGAGTGATGTGGTACAGGAGGACGTGGAGCTGAGTGGACTTGCCGATGACTGGTACCAGCGGTGTCAAGATCGGCCTCTGTGGAGGAGGCTCGTGAAGGACGCTGCTACTGGGCAGTTGGAGGCAGTCGCCCTCCAACAACAACGGAGGGCGGAGGAGCGACGCTCACAACAACGAGCGGAGCGCCGGGTGGCTAAAGCACAGCAGGTTGGCACAGTAGGGGGCACAGGTGGTACATCAGCCAGTGATCTCAGTCAGTCGACCCGTGGCACCTGGGTCTGCCCCGTGACCTCCTGCCAGCGGGCGTTCGACACTTCACGTGGCCTCAGGGTGCACGTGGCCTGGCACAAGCGTCGTGGTGACGTCACCGCCACTTAGTGGCGAATGGCGGTTGTTGTTGTTGTTGTATCACGGTGTATCACTGTGTGTGTATCTCTGTGTGTGTCTGTGTGAGTCTGTGTGTGTCTGTGTGTCTGTGTGTGTGTCTGTGTGTGTGAGTCTGTGTGTGTGTGTGAGTCTGTGTGTGTGTATATCTCTGAGTGTGTCTGTGTGTGTGCGAGTGTGTGTGTGTGCGAGTCTGTGTGTGTGTGCGAGTCTGTGTGTGTGTGCGAGTCTGTGTGTGTGTGCGAGTCTGTGTGTGTGTGTGAGTCTGTGTGTGTGTGTGTGGTGAGTCTGTGTGTGTGTGCGAGTCTGTGTGTGTGTGAGTCTGTGTGTGTGTGTGTGTGGTGAGTCTGTGTGTGTGTGGCTGTGTGTGTGTGAGTGTCTGTGTGTGTGTGTGAGTCTGTGTGTGTGTGCGCGAGTCTGTGTGTGTGTGCGTGTCTGTGTGTGTGTGAGATTCTGTGTGTGTGTGTGCGCGAGTCTGTGTGTGTGTGAGTCTGTGTGTGTGTGTGCGAGTCTGTGTGTGTGTGCGTGTCTGTGTGTGTGTGCGAGTCTGTGTGTGTGTGCGTGTCTGTGTGTGTGTGTGAGATTCTGTGTGTGTGTGTGTGCGCGAGTCTGTGTGTGTGTGAGTCTGTGTTGCGAGTCTGTGAGTCTCTGTAGGAGCGGTGGTCAGTGGTTAGCGCTACGCTGCGCTATTAACCTGGCGACCCAGGTTCGATTTCCGCTCACGGCCAACACCAGTGAACAATTATCTGAACCGGTCCCGGGCCTCCCCTAGGTCGACTCAGCCTCAAATGAGTACCTGGTGCGGTGTGTAGTAAACATCGCCACTGGGGAGACAAAGGCGGTCGGGCGTGGTGCTGGCCACCCACCCCCTCGTGTGCCGTTCCGGCCTTCATAGGTGCTCGCTAACAGCACTTGCCCCTACAGTCTGTTAAGGCTATACGGGGGATCTTTGTCTCTATGTTGACCTTCTTAAGCGCAGTACGTAGCCAACCGTGGCGAATAGAATCGGAGGTGGGGGGTTAAGGACTACAAACTAAACACGAAATGTTGTTCTGAAGCATCGAGTTACCAATGTAGCATAGTGGTGTAGTGTAAAGTGTAGTGTATAGTACTGTAGTGTAAAGTGTAATGTAGTGTATAGTGTAGTGTATAGTAGTGTA
This sequence comes from Petromyzon marinus, assembly GCF_048934315.1. Classification (NCBI taxonomy): domain Eukaryota; kingdom Metazoa; phylum Chordata; class Hyperoartia; order Petromyzontiformes; family Petromyzontidae; genus Petromyzon; species Petromyzon marinus. The sequence continues at coordinate 5,397,445 of NC_133742.1, read as the reverse complement.
AAGTGTAGTGTATTTCGTAGTGTAGTGTATAGTGTAGTGTATAGTACTGTAGTGTATATAGTAGTGTAGTGTATATAGTACTGTAGTGTATAGTACTGTATAGTAGTGTAGTGTATAGTACTATAGTGTAAAGTGTAGTGTATATAGTGGTGTAGTGTATAGTGTAGTGTATAGTACTGTAGTGTAAAGTGTATAGTGTAGTGTAGTGTATATAGTAGTGTATAGTGTAGTGTATAGTACTGTAGTGTATATAGTAGTGTAGTGTATATAGTAGTGTATAGTACTGCAGTGTAAAGTGTAGTGTATATAGTAGTGTAGTGTATAGTGTAGTGTATAGTACTGTAGTGTATATAGTAGTGTAGTGCATATAGTAGTGTATAGTAATGTAGTGTAAAGTGTAGTGTATAGTGTAGTGTATAGTACTGTAGTGTAAAGTGTAGTGTATAGTGTAGTGTAAAGTGTAGTGTATATAGTAGTGTAGTGTATAGTGTAGTGTATATAGTAGTGTAGTGCATAGTGTAGTGTATAGTACTGTAGTGTATAGTGTAGTGTATAGTACTGTAGTGTAAAGTGTAGTGTATAGTACTGTAGTGTAAAGTGTAGTGTAGTGTATATAGTAGTGTATAGTACTGTAGTGTAAAGTGTAGTGTATTTAGTAGTGTAGTGTATAGTGTAGTGTATAGTACTGTAGTGTAAAGTGTAGTATATATAGTGGTGTAGTGTAAAGTGTAGTGTATAGTACTGTAGTGTAAAGTGTAGTGTATATAGTAGTGTAGTGTAAAGTGTAGTGTATATAGTAGTGTAGTGTATAGTACTGTAGTGTATATAGTAGTGTAGTGTATAGTGTAGTGTATAGTACTGTAGTGTATAGTGTAGTGTATAGTACTGTAGTGTAAAGTGTAGTGTAGTGTATATAGTAGTGTATAGTACTGTAGTGTAAAGTGTAGTGTATAGTGTAGTGTATAGTACTGTAGTGTAAAGTGTAGTGTAGTGTATATAGTAGTGTATAGTACTGTAGTGTAAAGTGTAGTGTAGTGTATTTAGTAGTGTAAAGTGTAGTGTATATAGTAGTGTAGTGTAAAGTGTAGTGTATATAGTAGTGTAGTTTATAGTGTAGTGTATAGTACTGTAGTGTAAAGTGTAGTGTATATAGTAGTGTATAGTACTGTAGTGTAAAGTGTAGTGTATTTAGTAGTGTAGTGTATATAGTAGTGTATAGTACTGTAGTGTAAAGTGTAGTGTATAGTGTAGTGTATATAGTAGTGTAGTGTATAGTGTAGTGTATAGTACTGTAGTGTAAAGTGTAGTGTGGTGTATATAGTAGTGTAGTGTATAGTAGTGTATATAGTACTGTAGTGTATATAGTAGTGTAGTGTATATAGTAGTGTAGTGTATATAGTAGTGTAGTGTATATAGTAGTGTATAGTACTGTAGTGTAAAGTGTAGTGTAGAGTGTAATGTATTGTATAGTTGTGTAGTGTAATGTATAGTGAAGTAGTATAGTGTAGTGCATTGCATATTCATGTAGTGTAATGTATAGTGCAGTAGTGTATAGTGTAGTTTATAGTAGTTCGTTTGGTATGAATGTTCAACTTCTTTCGCAACACCGCACACGCACGCACTCGCGCACACACGCGCACACACACACGCTCATCCACACACACACACACCACTCACTCGCACGCACACACACACTCACACACTCACACACACACGACCCCGCTAATCGTTTTGATCGCTGCGAGGACAATTCCATCCAGAGGGTCCTCCGGTGGTTGCAACACCACCAACAACATTACCACCACCACCACCAACATTACCACCACCAACCCCACCATTACCACCAACAACCCTACCACCACCACCACCACCACGACCAACAACCCCACCACTACCACCAACAACATTACCACCACCAACAACAACATTACCACCACCAACATTATTACCACCACCAACATTACCACCACCACCAACACCACCACCAACAACCCCACCACTACCACCAACAACACCACCACCAACAACCCCACCACCACCAACAACATTACCACTACCACCAACCCCACCATTACCACCACCACCAACCCCACCACCACCACCAACAACCCCACCAACATTACCACCACCAACATTATCACCACCACCAACATTACCACCACCACCACCACCAACAACATTACCACCACCACCAACATCACCACCACCATCACCACCACCAACCCCACCACCACCAACAGCCCCACCACCACCACCAACAGCCCCACCACCACCAACACCACCAACAGCCCCACCACCACCAACACCACCAACAGCCCCACCACCACCAACACTACCAACAGCCCCACCACCACCAACACTACCACCACCACCAACATTACCACCACCACCACCAACAACATTACCACCACCACCAACCCCACCACCACCAACCCCACCACCACTAACAACCCCACCACCACCAACAGCCCCACCAACATTATACCACCACCAACAACAACACCACCACCACATTTTCTAGAAGCAACGCTCTGAAAAGCAATGTTGGGCTGCCACGATACATTTCCACACAACAACTACGACTGTGATGACGATGGTGGTGGTGGTGACGATGGTGGTGGCGGTGATGGTGGTGATAAGGCACTGCCACCCTCGCTATTAGTTGTGGCAAGGTCGCGACTCAAACCCCCCCCCCCCACCCAAAAAAACCAAGCTACGGTATTTAGCTCTGTTGTGAAAATAAATAAATAAAGGAAGGGGCTAAAACATTTTATTTTAGTGACAAGCGTTTGTTTTTAATTTTTTACCCACCACGACTCTACCCACCACGACCATCATCATCATCACCACCACAACCACCACAATCACCACCACAATCACCACCACCATTATCACAACCACCACAACCACCACCACTACCACCACCACAACCACCACCACCATTATCACAACCACCACCACGCAACTTTTTCCACCATGACTCCAACAACAACAACAACAACCGACATTCGCCACTAAGTGGCGGTGACGTCACCACGGCGCCCGTGCCAGGCTAGGTTCACTTTGACGACACCACCACCACAACCATCATCACAACCACACCGCCACCAATAACACCACCATCATCATCATCACAACCAACCCTCCACCATCATCATCACAACCGCACCACCACCAACTCCAATAAACATCTCAACCAACAATCACCACTCACCAACACCAACCACCAACAATCACCACTCACCACCACCAACCACCACTCAACATCTTCACCACGACCACCACTCACCACCACCAACCACCAACAATCACCACCACCAACAATCACCACTCACCACCACCAACAATCACCACTCACCACCACCAACCACCACTCAACATCTTCACCACCACCACCACCACTCACCACCACCAACCACCAACAATCACCACCACCAACAATCACCACTCACCACCACCAACCACCACCAACCACCAACAATCACCACTCACCACCACCAACCACCACTCAACATCACCACCACCAACTCCAATCAACATCTCCACCACCAACAATCACCACTCAACATCTCCACCACCAACAATCACCACTCAACATCTCCACCACCAACAATCACCACTCAACATCTCCACCACCAACAATCACCACTCACCACCACCAACCACCACTCAACATCTCCACCACCAACCACCACCACCAACCACCACCACCAACCACCAACCACCACCGGGCCTGCACGCCGATACCGAAACCATCCTTGTCCACCCTGGCGAACACCACCACCACCAACACCACCGCCACAACAACCGCCATTCGCCACTAAGTGGCGGTGACGTCACCACGACGCTTGTGCCAGGCCATGTGCACCCTGAGGCCACGTGAAGTGTCGAACGCCCGCTGGCAGGAGGTCACGGGTCAGACCCAGCAGGTGCCACGGGTCGACTGACTGAGATGACTGAGATGACTGGCTGATACACCACCTGTGCCCCCTACTGTGCCAACCTGCTGTGCTTTAGCCACCCGGCGCTCCGCTCGTTGTTGTGAGCGTCGCTCCTCCGCCCTCCGCTGTTGTTGGAGGGCGACTGCCTCCAACTGCCCAGCAGCGTCCTTCACGAGCCTCCTCCACAGAGGCCGATCTTGACACCGCTGGTACCAGTCATCGGCAAGTCCACTCAGCTCCACGTCCTCCTGTACCACGTCACTCCATCTCTTCTCTAGCCCGTGCCGCGTCCGTTTAGCGCCCCCTCGATCCGGCCGAACAAAAGCTGTTTCGGCATGCGGTGGCTGGGCATGCGGGCTACATGACCCAGCCATCACAGCCTTGCCCGCCGGAGGAGCTCACCGATGGGACCTTGCCCAGATCTTTCAAGGATTTGTGAGCTCCTCGCACAATCCAGCCTGGTTAAACCCAGGATGGATCGTAGGCAGGCCAGCCTAAATGTTTCTAACCGGCGAAGATGTTCCATTAGGGGGGTGGGTGTCCACTCCACCAAAAAGACAAAGATCCCCCATATAGCCTGTAACAGACTGTAGGGGCAAGTGCTGTTAACGAGCAGCACCTATGAAGGCCGGTAACGGTACACACGAGAGGGTGGGTGGCCAGGCACCACGCCCGACCGCCTTTGCCTCCCCCAGTGCCGATGTTTTACTACACACCGCTACACCAGGTAACTCATTTGAGGCCGAGTCGACCTACGGGGAGGGCCCGGGACCAAGTTCAGATAATCGTCACCGTTGGTGTTGGCCGTGAGCCGGGAATCGAACGCCGGGTCCGCCGGGTTCATAGCGGCGGCGCTAACCGCTGCACCACCGCTCCCCACGTCCACCACCACCACCGCCACCACCGCCGCTCACCCTGCACGACGACACCGAGGCCATCGGCGTCCGCCCTGGCGAACAGCACCACGGCAAGCGACGCCCGCAGCTGCCTGCGGGCGACCCCGAGCGGCTCCTCGAGGCCACAACCGCCCGGCATGACGAGGGCCACCGCAGCCACGTGGCCCGCCGGGGTGGCCGGCGACGAGGACGACCCCTCGTCGGCCCCACCCTCGGGCCTGCCGAAGGTGTCGTTGACGCCGCAGGCCGATGGGTCGGGGGAGGCCCTGGTGAGCCACCCGCTGGCCGGGATCGCCGCCGACCCTTGCCCAAGAACGGCGGCCCCCGTGAGGGACGAGTTGAGCTTCTTATCGCCCTGGTAGAGGGTGACGCGGATGGTGACCAGCCGGGTGGTGGTGGTGGTGGTTGTTGTGGTGGTTGTGGCCGGTGGTTGTTGTGGCCGGGCTGTAAGCGCGTGGATTGATACGGGCAGCAGCAGCAGCAGGAGGAGGAGAAGAAGGAGCGGTGACGGTGGTGGTGTTGGTGGCAGGAGATGTTTTGATGGCCTTGGTGAATTTTGTGGTGGTGGTGGTGGTGGTGGCAGGAGATGGTGGTGGTGTTGTTGGTGATGTTTTGATGGCTGTGGTGAATTTCGTGGTGGTGTTGATGGTGGTGGTGTTGGTGGCAGGAGATGTTTTGATGGCTGTGGTGAATTTCCTGGTGGTGTTGATGGTGGTGGTGGCAGGAGATGGTGGTGGTGTTGTTGGTGATGTTTTGATGGCTGTGGTGAATTTCGTGGTGGTGGTGTTGATGGTGGTGGTGTTGGTGGCAGGAGATGTTTTGATGGCTGTGGTGAATTTTGTGGTGTTGGTGGCAGGAGATGGTGGTGGTGTTGTTGGTGATGTTTTGATGGCTGTGGTGAATTTCGTGGTGGTAGTGGCAGGAGATGGTGGTGGTCGTGATGTTTTGATGGCAGTGGTGAATTTCGTGGTGGTGTTGATGGTGGTGGTGATACAGGAGGTGATAATGTTGATGGTGATGATGATGGCGATGAAGATGTTGGTGATGGTGATGAAGGTGTTGGTGATGGTGGCAGTGATGTTGGTGATGATGTTGGTGATGATGTCGGTGATGGTGATGTTGGTGATGATGTCGGTGATGGTGATGTCGGTGATGGTGATGTTGGTGATGTTGGTGATGTTGGTGATGGTGATGTTGGTGATGGCTGACGTTGCTGGCTAGCGATGGCACCCCACATCAACACGGCCATTATGAACGGTGACACCCAAAAGATGGATAATTCCGCCTATTTAACGTCAATTTACGCCTTTGTATAAATATATTAATTATTAAAGTACAACCCGTGGCGACTGCCACATCGTTATACTGGCAGTCTATAGAGAACTACAGTCCCTAGTGAACTACAGTCTATAGACAGTCTATAGTGAACTACAGTCTATAGACAGTCTATAGTGAACTAGAGTCTATAGACAGTCTATAGTGAACTACAGTCTATAGACAGTCTATAGTGAACTACAGTCTATAGACAGTATATAGTGAACTACAGTCTATAGACAGTCTATAGTGAACTACAGTCTATAGACAGTCTATAGTGAACTACAGTCTATAGTGAACTACAGTCTATAGTGAACTACAGTCTATAGTGAACTACAGTCTATAGACAGTCTATAGTGAACTACAGTCTATAGTGAACGACAGTCTATAGACAGTCTATAGTGAACTACAGTCTATAGTGAACTACAGTCTATAGACAGTCTATAGTGAACTACAGTCTATAGTGAACGACAGTCTATAGACAGTCTATAGTAAACTACAGTCTATAGTGAACGACAGTCTATAGACAGTCTATAGTGAACTACAGTCTATAGTGAACTACAGTCTATAGTGAACTACAGTCTATAGACAGTCTATAGTGAACTACAGTCTATAGTGAACTACAGTCTATAGTGAACTACAGTCTATAGTGAACTACAGTCTATAGACAGTCTATAGTGAGCTACAGTCTATAGTGAACGACAGTCTATAGACAGTCTATAGTGAACTACAGTCTATAGTGAACTACAGTATATAGTGAACTACAGTCTATAGACAGTCTATAGTGAACTACAGTCTATAGACAGTCTATAGTGAACTACAGTCTATAGACAGTCTATAGACAGTCTATAGTGAACTACAGTCTATAGTGAACTACAGTCTATAGTGAACTACAGTCTACAAAGACTATAAAACATTTACGACTAATTACAATTTACAAACAATTAACCTCCAACCCCACCTCCCTCGGCCCAAAAAAAATAATAATTGTTAATATTAAAAAGGCGATAGGTTTAATAACTGCCGAAAGTAACACTTTAGCTACGTTAATATTTTATTTGAAAAAAACCCCCAGATATAAAGAAATAAAGTTTCGAAAACGGAGCGCAAAACACAGCAGTAGTGGACACGTGTGGCGCTCACCTGCCCCTTATATACACACACACCTGGGCGGTGACGTCACCTAATTATATATGCAAATGTATATGGGCGGGGCTTCGCGGGTGAACATTTACATAACCCCTCCCCCTTTCCCTTGCTCTCTTTTGGATCGCCCCTCCCCCCCCGCCACTTGACCATATATGGAGCGTAAGGCGGGGCTCCATTATCACTGCGTTTCTTGTATGCAAATGAGAGGGGGTGGGGCTTTGTAGGTGGTCATTTACATAACTCCTCCCCCTGCAATCTTGTACCCCGCCCCCACTTGACCATATTTGGAGCGTAGGGATGGGCTCAATCACCATCAGCCAGGGTCTATCTACTGCTGTGTGATAGCATCACCAAGTCTCTACCATCACCACAATCACCACCATCATCATCAGCCAGGGTCTATCTACTGCTGAGTGATGGGATCAGCAAGTCTCCATCACCATCACCACCATCATCATCAGTCAGGGTCTATCTACTGCTGGGTGATGGCATCACCAAGTCTCCATCATCATCATCATCATCACCACCATCACCGCCATCACCACCATCATCATCATCAGCCAGGATCTATCTACTGCTGAGTGATGGCATCACCAAGTCTCCACCATCATCATCATCACCATCATCATCAGTCAGGGTCTATCTACTGCTGAGTGATGGCATCACCAATTCTCTGCCATCACCATCATCACAATCACCATCATCATCAGTCAGGGTCTATCTACTGCTGAGTGATGGCATCACCAAGTCTCTATCATCATCATCAGTCAGGGTCTATCTACTGCTGAGTGATGGCATCACCAAGTCTCTATCATCATCATCACCATCATCAGTCAGGGTCTATCTACTGCTGAGTGATGGCATCACCAAGTCTCTATCATCATCATCATCACCATCATCAGTCAGGGTCTATCTACTGCTGAGTGATGGCATCACCAAGTCTCTACCATCACCACCATCATCATCATCATTAGTCAGGGTCTGTCTACTGCTGAGTGATGGCATCACCAAGTCTCCATCATCACCATCACCACCATCACAATCACCATCATCATCAGTCAGGGTCTATCTACTGCTGAGTGATGGCATCACCAAGTCTCCATCACCATCATCATCATCAACCAGAATCTATCTACTGCTGAGTGATGGCATCACCAAGTCTCTACCATCACCACTATCATCACCATCACAATCACCATCATCATCAGTCAGGGTCTATCTACTGCTGTGTGATGGCATCACCAAGTCTCCATCACCATCATCACCATCATCATCATCAGTCAGGGTCTATCTACTGCTGAGTGATGGCATCACCAACTCTCCACCATCATCACCATCATCACCATCATCATCAGCCAGGGTCTATCTACTGCTGAGTGATGGCATCACCAAGTCTCCATCATCATCACCATCATCATCATCAGTCAAGGTCTATCTACTGCTGAGTGATGGCATCACCAACTCTCCACCATCATCACCATCATCACCATCATCATCAGCCAGGGTCTATCTACTGCTGAGTGATGGCATCACCAAGTCTCCATCATCATCATCATCATCAGCCAGGGTCTATCTACTGCTGAGTGATGGCATCACCAAGTCTCCATCATCATCATCATCAGTCAGGGTCTATCTACTGCTGTGTGATGACATCACCAAGTCTCCATCATCACCAAGTCTCTATCATCATCATCATCACCATCATCAGTCAGGGTCTATCTACTGCTGAGTGATGGCATCACCAAGTCTCCACCATCATCATCATCATCAGTCAGGGTCTATCTACTGCTGAGTGATGGCATCACCAATTCTCCATCATCATCATCAGTCAGGGTCTATCTACTGCCGGATGATGGCATCACCAAGTCTCTGCCATCACCATCATCACAATCACCATCATCATCAGTCAGGGTCTATCTACTGCTGAGTGATGGCATCACCAAGTCTCCATCATCATCATCATCAGCCAGGGTCTATCTACTGCTGAGTGATGGCATCACCAAGTCTTTACCATCATCATCACCATCATCATCATCAGTCAGGGTCTATCTACTGCTGTGTGATGGCATCACCAAGTCTCTACCATCACCATCATCATCATCAGCCAGGGTCTATCTACTGCTGAGTGATGGCATCACCAAGTCTCCATCAACACCATCATCATCATCAGCCAGGGTCTATCTGCTGCTGAGTGATGGCTTCACCAAGTCTCTACCATCATCACCATCATCATCACCACCATCATTATCACCATCATCATCAGTCAGGTTCTATCTACTGCTGAGTGATGGCATCACCAAGTTTCTACCATCATCACCATCATCATCAGCCAGGGTCTATCTACTGCTGAGTGATGGCATCACCAACATCATCACCACCATCATCATCATCAGTCAGGGTCTATCTACTGCTGAGTGATGTGATCACCAACATCATCACCACCATCATCATCATCAGTCAGGATCTATCTACTGCTGAGTGATGGCATCACCAAGTCTCCATCATCATCATCACCACCACCATCATCATCAGTCAGGGCTATCTACTGCTGGATGATGGCATCACCAAGTCTCCATCACCATCATCATCATTAGTCAGGGTCTATCTACTGCTGAGTGATGGCATCACCAAGTCTCCATCATCATCATCATCATCAGCCAGGATCTATCTACTGCTGAGTGATGGCATCACCAACATCATCACCACCATCATCATCAGCCAGGGTCTATCTACTGCTGAGTGATGGCATCAAGAAGTCTCCACCATCATCACCATCATCATCATCAGTCAGGGTCTATCTACTGCTGGATGATGGCATCACCAAGTCTCTACCATCATCATCATCAGCCAGGGTCTATCTACTGCTGAGTGATGGCATCACCAACTCTCCACCATCATCACCATCATCACAATCATCATCAGTCAGGGTCTATCTACTGCTGAGTGATGGCATCACCAACTCTCCACCATCATCACCATCATCACCATCATCATCAGCCAGGGTCTATCTACTGCTGAGTGATGGCATCACCAACTCTCCACCATCATCATCATCACCATCATCATCAGTCAGGGTCTATCTACTGCTGAGTGATGGCATCACCAAGTCTCTACCATCACCACCATCATCATCATCATCAGTCAGGGTCTATCTACTGCTGAGTGATGGCACCCCAAGTCTCCATCACCACCACCACCTCCACCACCACCATCATCATCAGCTAGGGTCTATGTACTGCTGAGTGATGGCACCCCAAGTCTCCATCACCACCTCCACCACCACCATCATCATCAGCTAGGGTCTATCTACTGCTGAGTGATGGCACCCCAAGTCTCCATCACCACCACCACATCCACCACCACCATCATCATCAGCTAGGGTCTATCTACTGCTGTGTGATGGCACCCCAAGTCTCCATCACCACCACCACATCCACCACCACCATCATCATCAGCTAGGGTATATCCACTGCTGAGTGATGGTACCCCAAGTCTCCATCACCACCACCACACACCACCACCACCATCATCATCAGCTAGGGTCTATCTACTGCTGGATGAAGGCCTCTTCCTCGACTCAACCACTGACAAAGATCCCCCGTGTGTCGTCTACACAGACTCATTTTGGTTTAACACGTAGGCTTTCGCGACCAATATTATTAATAATAAAACGTAGTTTTTGGGTTAGATCGCGTTATTTATAAATGTGTCGTAACCCTCCACCACCCGACACGGCCAATCAGCAAAAAAGTGTCACGTTACCAGCAAAACGTGGTACTCAAACTGTAAATGTTGTGGATTCACTCTTCAACACACTGGTGGGGCTAAAGTAGTGAACTATTTTGTATTTTGTCAACGTGACACTTTTTTTTTGCTGATTGGCCGTGTCGGGTGGTGGAGGGTTACGACACATTTATAAATAACGCGATCTAACCCAAAAACTACGTTCATTATGAACAGACTCATTTTGTCGAATCCAGCTCACGACCACCAACCCCAAAAAGTGATAGCGATGTGTCCTGAACCGGTCCTGGGGCTCCGCCTCTAGGTCCACTCAGCCTCAAATGAGTTACCTGGTGGTGGTGGTGTTGGTGTAGTGAACATCGTCACTGGGGGAGAGACAAAGGCGGCCGGGCGTGGTGGTGGTTCCCGGCCACACCACCACCCACCACTGTCTGTGTGTGTGTAGCCAGAGTATGCCGGTACCCTTCACATGCAGCCGCTGCTGCTACTCGCTACTACTCACAGCCACTTGCCCCTACAGCCCTGTTGGAGGCTACCTGGGGGAGCTTTGTCTCTACGTGTCCCCACTGTGTGTGCCACAGGGAGAGACAAAGGCGGCCGGGGAGTGGTGGTTCTGGCCACACACACCCACACTGTGTTGTGTGTCCACAGTGCCGGTAGTCTTCACAGGTAGCGCTGCTACTCGCTACTACTCACAGCCACTTGCCCCTACAGCCTTGTTAGAGGCTACCTGGGGGAGCTTTGTCTCTGTCTGTGTGCCACAGGGAGAGACAAAAGCGGCCGGGGAGTGGTGGTTCTGGCCACACACACCCACACTGTGTTGTGTGTCCACAGTGCCGGTAGTCTTCACAGGTAGCGCTGCTACTCGCTACTACTCACAGCACTTGCCCCTACAGCCTTGTTAGAGGCTACCTGGGGGAGCTTTGTCTCTGTCTGTGTGCCACAGGGAGAGACAAAGGCGGCCGGGGAGTGGTGGTTCTGGCCACACACACCCACACTGTGTTGTGTGTCCACAGTGCCGGTAGTCTTCACAGGTAGCGCTGCTACTCGCTACTACTCACAGCCACTTGCCCCTACAGCCCTGTTGGAGGCTACCTGGGGGAGCTTTGTCTCTGTCTGTGTGCCACAGGGAGAGACAAAGGCGGCCGGGGAGTGGTGGTTCTGGCCACACACACCCACACTGTGTTGTGTGTCCACAGTGCCGGTAGTCTTCACAGGTAGCGCTGCTACTCGCTACTACTCACAGCACTTGCCCCTACAGTCCTCTTGGAGGCTACCTGGGGGGGCTTTGTCTTTGTGCTGGGGAGCTTTGTCTTTGTGCTCTAGGCAGTGTGCGATTGTGGACAAATGATCCTCTGTGCACAACTGCTGCTGCTTGCTCCGACCGGATCGTCTCGGGCTGAACGAGCCTAATGATCGATTGCGATTTGATTTGCGATTACATTTCGGGTTCAATATTCACTGCGTAATAAGACGATTGAAAGCTTTTCGTTACTGCAGGGATTCATATTCTTGGTTCTTTCGGTAAAGTCACCACCGCGTAGATAGGGAAACAATAAAATAAAAAAAATATAAAACAATAAAATTATTATAAAACAATAAAATTATTATTCTTGGTTCTTTCGGTAAAGTCACCACCGTGTAGATAGGGAAACAATAAAATAATAGAAATATAAAACAATAAAATTATTGTAAAACAATAAAATTATTATTCTTGGTTCTTTCGGTAAAGTCACCACTGCGTAGATAGGGAAACAATAAAATATATATTAAAAAAAATAATAAAACATTTTTTATAAATAATAAAAAAATATGTTTATTATTTATTGTTTCCGTTTTTGACTGCTTAAAAATATGATTTAAAAGCTTTCCTAACTGCAGGGATTCATATTCTTGGTTATTTCGGTAAAGTCACCACCGCGTAGATAGGGAAACAATGAAATAATAATAAAAAATATTTTTTTAAATAATAAAACTATTTTTAATAAATAATAAAAACTTACATTTTTTATTATTTTATTGTTTCCCTTTTTGACTGCGTTCAAAGATGATTTAAAGCTTTCGTTACTGCAGGGATTAATATTCTTGGTTCTTTCGGTAAAGTCACCACCCCGTAAGAAGGGGAAACAATAAAATAAAATAAAAATATAAACCAATAAAATTCTCACACGACGTTTCGGCCGCAACACAAGAAGCAATCATCACCAGGTGTAAAAACCACAGCAGGAAAAGTTTTTGAAAAATTTGAAAGAAGTGGCGTTTTTTTATTTATTAACGTCAGCACCACGGAG